>NC_040078.1:44759784-45060553 GCF_003369695.1 Bos indicus x Bos taurus | reverse complement strand
CCAAGAAGGCACTGAAGAATCAATTTCTTGAAAATGCAGAAACATACTTTGCATGAAATATTTCTGTTTTACTTTTTCTTAATGTTATGGCTTATTTTGGGTTCTGTAGATACACAAAACACACACACTCCTGTGTCTACTCTTACTAGAGTAGTATTTTTTTTTTTTATTTAGTTCTTTCTGAGCATAAAGGAATTTTTAGTTTTCTTCATCAATCTGTGATATGTTATTTCTCACACAAAAAATAAGGGTCTTATATAAGGGCTTCCCTGGTGGCTCACAGTATAAAGAATCTGCCTGTAATGCAGGAGACCCACGTTCAATTCCTGGGTTGGGAAAATCCCCTGGAGAAGGAAATGGCTACCCACTCCAGTATTCTTGCCTGGAGAATTCTATGGACTGAGGAGCCTAGTGGGCTACAGTCCATGGAGTCACAAAGAGTCGGACATGACTGAGCAACTGATTCTTACTACTATTACTTCTTAAATAGTTTACATTTTTATTTTTCTTTGCACTTCATTTTTTAAGTATTTTGTCATTCTGGGTATGGGAATGAATAACTTCAAAGCACTATATCTGAATAGTTTAGCAACATTAATCAGTTATCTCAAAATTTATTATTATAAATTAAACTTTTATGTGACTATTTGTAAAAGAACAATGCAATTAAAGTTATTTATCTGAGGAACACTTTTTGGGTCTGCTATATTCCCATTAGCAAAGTTTTCTGATTAAATTAATAGAAAAAAACCTAATGTTTTACTCTCTTTTAAAAGCATTCTATATATATATATATATATATATATATACACACACACACACATATATGTATATAAATATTATCGTAGTTCATCTGATTAGCTAAGCAGAATATTTTAACATTATTTGTATTTTCATGTCTTATGATAATTTGGGGTAGAACTAGAAGTCAGTTTTAAATCCAAATGTTACTTGTTCTTGCTTTGTTTCATTTTTTCCCCAGTATTACAAGACAAATTTCATGTGAGGCATATTTTATATCTTCTTCCAAGTGGTGGTATTTCAGGAAAAAGACTCTTACCATTTAGACAATGCATATACAAAAAGTGAAGTGCAAATTCAACACGTATCTTGGTAAGCTGATCTAGGTAAACATGCTAAACAGTGAACTCAATCTGAAGAGCCACAAAATTTCCACATATTTTGTTTTGTAAAGAAAAATAAATATGAAGCACAATGCCAGACAAAGTCACTTACCTCCTCTCCTGCAGGCATTAAATTATTTGGTTATCTACATTGATCCAATTAATGGTCAGACTGCCAAATCCCCACTTTACTTTGTGTTGCATAGTCCTAGCCTTTGTTATGTGCCCCTGGGAGTTATAGTTGAAAATGAAAGCAATTAAAGAGTTGCTGGGAATTATTTTATTATTAGCAATGGCATGCTCATCTGCCTGAAAGAGAAATGATGGTAGAAGTCTAAATAGTGGTGACTGTAGGAATTGACATTGAAATTAAAATAAAATGGAGAGGTTTGATTTAATTTAAACACATGTCTATTTCCATTCATTCATTCAACAAATTTATATAGCATGCCTACCAGACTCAGGCACTGGGCACAAGAGTGAATGCTAGGCACTGGGAATACAGAAATGAAGAAGTTAAAGTCTCTATGATCATGGTGCTTATATTAATAGAGGACTCCAAAAAATCTATGCTTCTAATAGAGTGTTGCTGCAGCTGCTAAGTCACGTCAGTCGTGTCTGACTCTGTGTGACCCCGTAGACGGAAGCTCACCAGGCTCCTCTGTCCCTGGGATTCTCCAGGCAAGAACACTGGAGTGGGTTGCCATTTCCTTCTCCAATGCATGAAAGTGAAAAGTGAAAGTGAAGTCACTCAGTCGTGTCCGACCTCAGCGACCCCATGGACTGCAGCCTTCCACACTCCTCCGTCCATGGGATTTTCCAGGCAAGAATACTGGAGTGGGATGCCATTGCCTTCTCCGATAATAGAGTTTAGGAGAGATATAAAAGAAGTGTGCAATATAGGTATTATGGGAAAATCACAGAAAGAAGTCCCTAAATGGCCTGGAGAGACATAGGAAATGCTTCCCCCAAAAAATAATGTTTGCTCTGCTCAAGAAGGACTGTGTCATTAGATGGTTGCTTCTTATTAAAGAGGACTCCAGGCAGAGGGAATGAGCAGTTTATAAGGAAGAAAATATGTGCTAGAATGGCATATTTAGTGAACTGCTAATAATGGGACCTCTAAGGTAATTTTAATACAGGAAACTAGTAATTCAAAAGGCAGATTATGAAGGAAGCATATATGCCAAGGTTTGAACTTTGTACCAAAGGTAATGGGAAGCCATCAAATTATTTTAAGATGCAGAGTGACATAATTTTCTGAATTAAAGTCTAAAGCATACCCAAATCCCTTAGTCGTGAGTCTACTCCAGTGCTCCTTATGGGATTTCATTTTACTGAATGATGAGAGTGACGGCACAGAATAAGGGAAGGATTGCTTTGAACTACCTGGAGGAATCTAGAAAATAATCTCAAACTCTCCAGGATAATTTTCTTCATTATAAATGAAGAGGTTGACTAAATAATCTTTAAGTCTCTTTGGCTTGAAATTTCTGTTCCGTTTCCTCGTTTTGAGCTCTGCTGCTGCTGCTGCTAAGTCGCTTCAGTCGTGTCCGACTCTGTGGAACCCCATGGACGGCAGCCCACCAAGCTCCACCTTCCCTGGGATTCTCCAGGCAAGAACACTGGAGTGGGTTGCCATTTCCTTCTCCAATGCATGAAAGTGAAAAGTGAAAGTGCAATCGCTCAGTTGTGTCCGACTCTTTGCGACCCCATGGACTGCAGCCCACCAGGCTCCTCCACCCATGGGATTTTCCAGGCAAGAGTACTGGAGGGGGTTGCCATTGCTAATGAGAGATTGTTTTAGCTCTACCTCAATACTGAATAGACAGTGAGTCATGTGACTATGCTGAGCCAATCACCAGGTTAGATTTGGTGATCTTATCCACTTAATGAGGCATTCTTGGAGGCAGAATTCTGGTTATAAAATCCCACAGTGTGCTGAATTGTGACAGAAGCCACAAGAGGATGGTACACATGGGAGGAAAATAATTAATTTCCACACCTCCTACTTAAGCAGGAGTCCAGCTATGTAGAATAAGAATAAAAGTGAAATATTATAAGTCCATCTGTAGATTTTGTTTTTTCGCTGAAGTAGGCCAATAAATTTTAAGATCACTGCCAACTCCACTTTTACTTAAAAAAATAAAATAAAGTAAAACATTCACAATTCCAGCTTTGTGGTGGTTTCAATTTTTAAAAAAACATAAGGGAGGGATGGGGAAGTAAAGGACAGTGTCAGCCTCTGTAAGCATAAGGATTATTTAAATAGAATTGACAGTTTATCTGATTTGAAATTAAGATACATCAGTTCAACGATAATGCAAGGTAATTTCAAAGCTATGTTCACAGGGGTATTTAGGGCACTTCTAACTATGGTTTGGCAACCTGACAGGGAGCCTTTTGAGGTTCCTATACCGGCAGATAGCCATTTCACATTAATCATAAAAGGCTTTCTGGAAAGTTAGGCTTCCTTGGTAGCTCAGTGGTAAAGAATCTGCCTGTAATGGAGGATCTTTGCTTTTTAAAGTACAATTTCAAAAGAGTTATATACCACACTTAAACTATGAAGCAATCTAATAAATTCAGATAGAAGTGGGGCTATTGCCCACAGAGTAGCTAACATTTTAAAAAACAAATTAAAGTAAGATATATTTGAATAGAGATTTAGGTTAGGACTAAGGAGAAGTTCCAAATGCAAGGAGTGTGTCACGGGAGTTACTCAGATATCCACACAAATAGCAAAAAGTGAACTATGGTAGAGAAGGATGGACCAATTAACTCTCAAACTACTTCACCCTGTTCAGTCTAGAATTTTTTTATATAGTGAAGTTAAACACAAATGATAGTGCATCTGTATGTTCTTTGGGACCTAAGAGTTGATACAGTGAGAAAGGTCAAAATTAACTCTACTATCTGTTTATATTTAAATAAATGACAGAATTAGGAACTATAAAATATATAGAAAAGAAAATCTGAAGATGACCTCAGCTAAAAACGATCTGCCTCATTTCAGACTTTTAGATAATTTGCATATAGCAATATGCTTGCATGCCTGCATTAGTCATGTCCAACTCTTTGTGACCCTGTGGACTGTAGCCCTTCAGGCTCCTCTGTCCATGGGATTCTCCAGGCAAGAACACTGGAGTGGGTTGTCATGCCCTCTTCCAGGGGATCTTCCCAACCCAGGGATTGAACCCAGATCTCCTGTGTTGCAGCCAGATTCTTTACTGTCTGAGCCACCAGGGATGCCCCATGGAAGATGTATATATTTAAATATAATATTAGAATATATATTAGAATTCTGTTCTAATCAATTAGTGTAATCTTTTTTTGCATGCTAAAAGATTCATTTTCAGCTATGAGCCTATCAAAGGAGCTGACTCCTCATTTACCTAAATCTGTGATCCATTCTGGAATCAGCAAATTTTATTGAGTGCCTACCATGTGCCAGGCACTATTCTATTCCTTTGGTGTATTATAATAATAGATTGCATACTTTTGTCATCATAAAATTTCAATAATAAGGCCATATGACTGTAGCAGAATAATTTGTATAAAATATTTTTAAATAGTCAATTTAAAAGTAAATTAAATAAGCTTAACCTTTGTGATCAGCTTTATGGAATTCTCACAGAGGCTGACCTGTGCATTGATGTTTATTAATGCATTTGTTATTTAAACAATTATTGAGTACCTATTGTGTGCTAGATATTGTCTTAGACATGGGGGGTGGGATACATCTATGAACAAATCCATCAAAATTCCTTCCTTCACAGAGTTTATGTTCTAATAGAAGGAAGAGTAATTTTATAGTTGTGAATGGTGGCAGTGCTGTGGGAAAAATTAGAGCAGGCTAAAAATAAGATGCAGACAATGGGTATGGGGGTGGCAACTTACCACAAGGGGTCAGATTGACATTTGAGTAGCAACAATATGACTAATTCACTTTCATTCCACTTATACTTGGTTAAGTGGTTAAAATAATTGATATTGAACAGTTGGCTACATATTATTTGTGGTAGCCTTCTAAAGATTTCCACATCATAATCTCTAGAACCTGCAAATGTTAGCTACATAAGGTACAAGACACTCTGCAGATGCAATTAGATTGATTAAATTAAGGATGTTGAGAAGAACAGATTAACCTTGATTATCAGGTGGACCTAAATATAACCACAAGCATCCTTACAAGGGGGATATAGGAGGGTCAGAGTCAGAAAAAGATTATGGAAACAGAGGGAAGCAGAGTCAGAAACAGATGATATTACCCACTGGTTTTGAACATGAAGGAATGGCCATAAGCCAAGGAATACACTGGGCATCTAGATGCTAGAAAAGATGAAAGAAGCGATTCTCTCCTGAAGAGATAAAAAGGACTAGCCTTGCTGACTACTTGATTGTAGTCTCATAAGACTGACTGAAGAGTTATAATCTCCAGAATTGTAAGAGAATAAGTTGGCTTTGTCACTAATTTGAGATAATCGGTTATCTCAACCATAGGAAATGAGTATATCATTTATGCCTATCATGGAGGCAGACTGTATTTGTATCAGTCCAGTTGAGTTCAGTCACTCAGTCATGTCCGACACTTTGCAACCCCATGGACCACAGCACACCAGGCCTCCCTGTCCATCACCAACTCCTGGAGTTTACCCAAACTCATGTCCATTGAGTCAGTGATGGCATCCAACATTCTCATCCTCTGTTGTCCCCTTCTCCTCCTGCCCTCAATCTTTCCCAGCATCAGGGTCTTTTCAAATGAGTCAGCTCTTCACATCATGTGGCCAAAGTATTGGAGTTTCAGCTTCAATATCAGTCCTTCCAGTGAACACCCAGGACTGATCTTTAGGCTGGACTGGTTGGACCTCCTTGCAGTCCAAGGGACTCTCAAGAGTGTTCTCCAACACCACAGTTCAAAAACATCAATTCTTTGGCTCTCAGCTTTCTTTATAGTCCAACTCTCGCATCCATACATGACTACTGGAAAAACCTTTTTTTTTTTAGATGGACCTTTGTTGGCAAAGTAATGTGTCTGCTTTTTAATATGCTGTCTAGGTTGGTCATAACCTTCCAAGGAGTAAGCGTCTTTTAATTTCATGGCTGCAATCACCATCTGCAGTGATTTTGAAGCCCCAAAAAATAACATCTGACACTGTTTTCACTGTTTCCCCATCTGTTTGCCATGAAATGATGGGACTGGATGCCATAATCTTAGTTTTCTGAATGTTGAGCTTTAAGCCAACTTTTCACTCTCCTCTTTCACTTTCATCAAGAGGCTCTTTAGTTCTTCTTCACTTTCTGCCATAAGGGTGGTGTCATCTGGATATTTGAGGTTATTGATATTTCTCCCAGCAATCTTGATTCCAGCTTGTGCTTCTTCCATCCCTGCATTTCTCATAATGTGCTCTGCATATAAGTTAAATAAGCGGGGTGACAATATACAGCCTTGACATACTCCTTTTCCTATTTGGAACCAGTCTGTTGTTCCATGTCCAGTTCTAACTGTTGCTTCCTGACCTGCATATAGGTTTCTCAAGAGGCAGGTCAGGTGGTCTGGTATTCCCATCTCTTTCAGAATTTTCCACAGTTGGTTGTGATCCACACACTCAAAGGCTTTGGCATAGTCAAGAAAGCAGAAATAGATGTTTTTCTGGAACTCTCTTGCTTTTTCCATGATCCAGCAGATATTGGCAATTTGATCTCTGGTTCCTCTGCCTTTTCTAAAACCAGCTTGAACATCTGCAAGTTCACAGTTCATGTATTGCTGAAGCCTGGCTTGGAGAATTTTGAGCATTACTTTACTAGCATGTGAGATGAGTGCAATTGTGCAGTAGTTTGAGCATTTTTTGGCGTTGCCTTTCTTTGGGATTGGAATGAAAACTGACCTTTTCCAGTCCTGTGGCCACTGCTGAGTTTTCCAAATTTGCTGGTATATTGAGTGCAGCACTTTCACAGCATCATCTTTCAAGATTTGAAATAGCTCAACTGGAATTCCATCACCTCTACTAGCTTTGTTCCTAGTGATGCTTCCTAAGATCCCCTTGACTTCACATTCCAGGATGTCTGGCTCTAGGTGAGTGATCACACCATCATGACTATCTGGGTGGTGAAGATCTTTTTTGTTTGTGTTTTTATAAATACAGCATAATGTATTGGTTAAGAACAAGGGCTCCTGAGACTTCCTTGGTGGTCCAGTGGCCAAGACTTGATGCTCCAAATGCAGGGGACCCAGATTTGATTCCTGGTCAAGGAACTAGATCCCACATATTGCAAAGAGGATTAAAGATCCCATGTGCCAGCAGCTAAGCCCCACGCAGCATAGCCCAATTCATTCATTAATTTTTTTAAAAGGCCTATATTTAAAAAAAAAAAAAAAAGGACTCCAGAACTCTACTATCTAGGTTTGAATCCAAGCTCTGCCCCTTGCTATTCTTGAGACGTTGTACAATTCTTTAATCTCTCTGTACTTCAGTTTTCTCACCAATAAAATGATGCTGATACTAACACTTATGATGCAAAGGTTTTATAAAGAGCTAATATTTGTAAATGTTAGTAGAGCTTTTGATAGGTAATGAATGTTAAACTGGATTAAGAGGAAAACACTGAACATTATAAGTAGGTCATGTTATAGCTCAATAAATGTGGAGAAATCATATAACTTCTCTGAGACCTCATTTTATCATCTGGCAATAATACTTGCATTGCAAGGCTGTTCTGAGCATCACAAAAGAAAATGTATGAAAAAGCCTCATCAGGTTTAGTCATTTACAAATGCTTAATGAGCATCTACTATGTCACGCTTACAAGTTCTAGAGTACAGTGAGAAGTATCGCAGGCATATTCCTTTTCCTTGTAGCAGCTTTATTCTAGTTATGGAGACAAAAAATAAGCTACTTTCTGACACTGACAAATGTGTTACAAGGAAAGTAAATAGGGAAGGTATGACCTGATGCCTTGAATATTGAAAGATGACCTGAATATTGAAATAAAGTCAATTGTACCGACATATGAGAAGGCGGGTTTTACTCAGTGAGAACAGGGAGCTAAATGACTTCGGTGTCAACTTTAATGTTTGAAAAATTACAAGGCCATTTGAGCTAAAGTGTAGTGAATAAGAAAGAGAATGGTAAAAGGTGAAATGAGAGGGTTAAGCACGGTCCAGAATTGTAGTCTACTTATAGAGGGACACCTTGGGAGAGTTTTAATCATTGGAGGATCTGAATGTATGTGTATATTTTAAAG
Organism: Bos indicus x Bos taurus; assembly: GCF_003369695.1. Lineage (NCBI taxonomy): Eukaryota > Metazoa > Chordata > Mammalia > Artiodactyla > Bovidae > Bos > Bos indicus x Bos taurus. Next base: position 45,052,184 of record NC_040078.1, on the reverse strand, counting down.
TTGTGCTGTCTGTGGTATGGAGGTTATTTGGAGCAAAGATGTGTTCTTTATTTTTAATAGAAGCCTACACTCCTTTATCATTCCCAGAGTATATTTAGTTACAACCCAAGAAATAAATAAATATTTTGCTTATGAAAGGAAAAAGATTTATACCCCTCTTTTCCACCCCCCTCATACTTATCCACCTAGCATCTATTTATCTCTATGTTTCTGTCTAGAGCAATCATAGCCAAATTATAGCTGCAGGTCAGATCCGCCCTGGTTCCTCTAAGTAAAATTTTATTGGAACACAGCTATACCCATTTGTTTATATATTGTCTGTGGCTGGCAGTTTGCAGTACTTATGACAGTGACCACATAACCTTCAAAGCCCCAAATGTTTACTATATAACCCTTTGCTAAAAAAAAAAAAAATTGCTAGTCTCTGATCATACACTTTCCTCTTGTACATAGGTTCTGATTTTTCACAACACATTAGTCATCAGTTTTCTTGTCCTAGTCCTTGGGTTAGGTCTCCAGGCAGATCTTCTCCTTGTTGCCCATTTACTGGCAAATTTGACTTCAGGGCATCATCATCTTTCTTGCTAGTGGCTCTGTTTTAGTTTCCACATCTTGAATTTTGGGGTAGTTGATATCCACATTCTAGTTTTTTTTTTTTTTTTGATGATTCTTCTGATGTATTACAACTCATAGTTTACCCAGAAACAACAACATATACGTATACAACTATATATACAAATATGTGCACAGTGGGATTTGTGAACTTTCAATATTTGGGTAGATTCAAATGTAAACAAATTCTTTCTTTCCCCCGCCTTCATTTTCCACTATATTTTCATTATCCTTGCTTTGAAAATGAGGAGACCCCATAGCTTGCAGGCATGTAGCTTCAAGCAAGGATCTCTTTTCCTGGCAGCCGTAGCATAATACGGTCTCAGAAAGAATGACTGTTTGCTCGTCCCTTCACTGATGTGTCTCCTCCTCATTTCCTAATTTTAGAGACTTGACATCATGATTCCCTTTGTTCTGTTACCAGTCATTGTGCTGCGTGGTTACGACACAATGACTGTGTTGCTTAACGTTTCTGGACTTCAGCTTCCTCTGTTACTGAGTGAGGAGTAAAATCAAATTGTCTCTAAAGTTCCTTTGGATGCACACATTCTCTAATATATTTCTAAGTCTTTTAAAAATTATGCCTTTTCACCAAAAAAAAAAAATCCTTGACCAGTACATAGTGAATATGAAATTTGCTTACTTCTTTTCTAAATTTCTGAGCAAGATGAAATATCTGCACCACCCTCATGCTGGTGACAAAAAGCTGCTGTTTTCACTGGTCCCTGTTGAATGTAGATTCACTGGCTTGTTCTCCTTGGCATGGCTCTGTTGAGCACACATGCTCAGAAGGGGCTGGAATCATAGCTCCTGTTTTGGTTCTTTCAGAAATGAAAAATATTCGCACCTAAAAGAGCTCCTTTAACTTCTTGACAGAGCAGCTAGGCCTCTAAATTCAAGAATATCCAAGAAGTAGGAGATTTTGAAAATTTTAAGTCAGATAACACTTTTCTCACAAATATGGAAAATAAAACCCTTGGTTTATAATACGTTGTCTAGAATGGTAAAGGAAAAATAGAACCTAATGAAAAAGTGGCCTTAAGAAAATCAAAACACCACCAAAGCAGCACCGAAGAAGCACTGGATTCCTTTCTACTTTGCCAGAGATTTCTTTAATCAGATGAATGTAACAAGTTGATTAGGCTTTGCAAGCTTTAAGAAAAGTCAGAACCACTTATACTGAAAAATAGGACTCAGGATGTAAATTATTCACAGTTCATTAGACTAAGACAAGCATTTCTCAAACATTTCTCTATGCTTGAGAAAAGCGACATATTGAACTCTATTTTACTGTGAGGCTCAAAATGGCAATTAACAGTCTTAAGCTGCATATAAAACCCAATATGAACCGCATTTACAAGAAAATTGTGTGAGAATCAAATTATGTTATCTTTGGTTTGAAGAACTAAGAAATAATTGCCAATAAGTATTCATGTATAGGACCAATTTTTTTGAAACAAGTTATTTTAATTACTACTAGTGTCAGGAGTACGTGAGGGTGATTTTATTAGATTTAATGTGTTTAGTGGAGCTGCCTGACTGTAGCTGCTATTCTTGACAAGACATTAGAATTTATTTCATATTTGCATTGTTCATTGCAGACTGATGCTGAAATAAAAATATGTTAATCTCTCATTTTTCCAGTACTCTTAAAAACTTCTAAAAAAAATTGAGCCAAATGATGAGTTGCATAGTATTATTTTTAAATACTCCAGAACACCTGCTGATACTAATAAAGAAACAGATAAATGGATTTAAAAGCTCCTCCCTGTATTTGTATTAGATAATGCCTGTTTGTGTTAAACCTGATGAAGAGTTTCCCTGTTCTTCTGTCCAAGGTCTGTACTTTGATACAGCTTCCAATCATTTGAAACTTCCTGATCCTTTAATCACAGGTCTGCCCCTTAAGGACCCTACCACCTACTTCCCAAACAAACAATGTAAAAAAAAAAAAATTTTTTTTTCTAAAAAAAAAAAAATGAAATATAAGCATAGTATACATCAAGCTACTGAAAGCAAACAAAAGAAACTGGAAACTCTTTCACCATATGCTATGAGGAAGAAGTTCTCTAAGTGTTCACCTGGGGAAGACACCATCATTCTTTGTGGTGAGCAGATTGAAAATTCAGTATATCTAGGGTTGACATATGTGTACTGCCTTTCACCCCATCTAAGAGTTAACTGCTTTCTCACTCAGGGCTATTTTCTCTTTTCAGTCCTTGCAAATTTCCTTCCGTCTGAACACCTAAAGGCTTGGCAAACATATATTTAGATTAACATGTTTATTTGCAGTTGTGAATAGAACAAAGCTCAGAGGAGAATATATCTGAATGTTTTATATTAATATCAGGTGATATAAATTAACACTTTTCAAGGTTTCCATTGCCTATTAATTGGTAGTTATTCTACAATGAAAGAGCTTTCAGATGGCCTGGGGAAAAAGTTAGAATCTGAAATAGAAGTGAACTGCAGTTATAAAAATAAATCTCTAGAAAGAAGAGGAGAGAAAGAAGAAGAATGTTCTAATCTTACCTTCATCATAATCTTATTAGCATTTCTAGTGAGTAGTTCAAGTATCAGTCTATAGTCTTATGACTGTCTCATAAATATGTCAAGAGCAAAGTATAGTTATTTTAATAGTCTGTGTTGGTGGACCATCATGGATTTAATTAAGAGACAACTAGTGTATGAAATATGACACAAAAGCACAAGACTTAATGGAGAAATGTTTTACTGCAGATTTAAATCAGGGCCACAGACTTAATGATGATCCACGCTCAGAAATCCTACTTAAATTTAATTAATGCAGACTAGTGCAGACCTGTTCATAGAGGAGGAAAAAAACACAGACATAAAAAACATTAGTGATTTAAGATTCTCAAAGTACACTGCTTTATTTATAAGGTTATGTGAGCATGGGGTTATTAATAGCTTATTGTTTTGAAATTTATTATATGAGATATTTAGAATGTAAGCTCTATAAAAGTCTTTTAAAATATTATTTCTAGTCTCTTCATGTGCTGTGATGAAGCACCACCTCCTTTGCTCTAAGCGAAAACACAGAATGCAATGATAGCCATTTTGATCAGATAAAGACCGAGGGAAATGTGATTTAATTCTAAGTTCTTTCGAAAGGAGAATACATATTATTTCTCTAGCTTAGTTTCATATGGACATGAACAGAGGAGGGACAAAATAGTACATGATCTTCCTATTTCATTAAGTATTCCTTGTTTTATTCATTAGAACTACTGGGCTGGAAAATCTGGGTCTGTTCTATGTATAACTTTACTATTATCACAGAGAGAAACCATCACCGAGAACTTTATAAATATATTGAGAAGATATGATCCTTATTACTTTTAAGAATTCAAACTTACCACTTTTAAGAATTTATGAGATAAAGACTCATAACATTTACTTCTTCTTAACAGACTTACACTAAGCCATACCCAGGATCACTTACTTGTCAGTGAAGTCAGGTTCATATTTTCTTTTTTATTTTTATTTTTAATTCTCTCCAAACTTGTTAAGCTTAAGAATAATTTTAAGGGACTCAGTGAAGATGATTATAAATTCTTTCTGCAGTCTTTCATAGTCTGTAGCATCATCCAATTTTAGAAATCTGTACATGTTCACATTGTCTCAATATTTTCTTAACATGTCTTTTGTCAGTTACCATTTTTTGAAGAGTCTGTACAATTCTCAGTGAGCCAAATTATTTCTTTCTTAATTCAGAACACTACTAAGAGTATTTACCTATTACATGTCCCTGTTTATTCATTAGTGGTGTATATTTCACCTTTTGCTAATTTCATCATTTCCCTTGCTGTATCTGGGGGAAAAAAAAATCCCTCACATTCACTTTAATTAATTTTTCTACATTAATCCATCCTGCTCTATGTCTTTGCTTGTTTTATTTGTATGCTGTAGTTTAATTTCTTCTCCCTTTATTTCCAGTATAGATTGCTTTTTCTGGAACACTATTTTTTTGTGGAAAAAGAATGGGTTATTTCTTTTCATTTAAAAAAAAAATCTATTCTTTTTGGCATATGCTTCTAGAACGTGTTTTACAATTTGCACATATGGACATTCTGTTTTATTTTTAAAACTGAAAAGATAGTCTTATGGGATTTCAAAAATAATATCTATATTCAAACCTTTAGCACTCATTTGTTTGTTCTTGAGCTTGCCTAAGGTCCAAATGCCACTAGATATGTCAAGTTTTGCTGTTGATTTGAACAGCTTTTTGAGATTTTGATTAGAATAACCTTTAAGAGGTTGGTTGTTTTAAAAGGCAGTTAAACAAAATAATTGTAGTTTTATTAACCTCTTATTACTTAAAAAAATAGTCAATGCAGTGGGACTTTAATAATTTGCAAATATAACTCACCTTCGTGGCATGAAACTACTGGAAATTAAGTGTTCTGAATCATCAAATACCTAATCAAAGCTGTAAAGTGACACATAGTGAGTTTGGATGAATATTTTTAAGTGATCTAAATATTTGTAGAATAACTATCAAATGGTTGCAACTCAGATTTTTTTTAAGTATAAAAGAATTTTTATAGTATGTTTTAAAATGCACTGGTCAAAAGTACAATAAATCCACTTTTTTGTTTTGTTTTGTTTTTTGTTTTTTGCTTGGTATTTTATTTTTTTAATTTAATTTTATTTTTAAACTTTACAATATTGTATTAGTTTTGCCAAATATCGAAATGAATCCGCCACAGGTATACCTGTGTTCCCCATCCTGAACCCTCCTCCCTCCTCCCTCCTCCCTCCCCATACCCTCCCTCTGGGTCATCCCAGTGCACCAGCCCCAAGCATCCAGTATCGTGCATCGAACCTGGATTTTATATAACCCTGTTGTAGAGAACAGTCAAGCCATGGGTTTCTAATATGTTTACATGAGATCTGTTTTTCATCTGTCATCTGCATAAGTTATGTAAAAGTTCACTGTATTGTTATTTTATTTATTCATTTTTTTCTTTTTGCTTGTATTATTTTTTTTTGCTTGTATTATTAAAGCTAATTCAAAGTCATTTAAAAACACCAATTTTTATTCCACATGAAAATGTTTGATTTAATCTACTGCAGTACAACTTTTTTTATAGTATAAAATAATGCTTAACAGTCTGAGTTTAAGTATGAATACCAAGGATTATATTATTCTCTTCCTTATATGGAAAAGAATTCTGTTTCCCACAAATAGTAGATTGAAACTTGCATATTACAAAGCATTCATGCTAGATAAAATAAAAGACATCCTTTTAAATAAATGTATAACATCATAAGAAATTAAAAGAACTCATTTGTGGCCAGCAACAAACTAGGAGAAGAAATTCCTAGAGCTAAGCTAGCACTGTAGCTACTGAATAGCCATTGGTTCTGTTTCTCTAACTGGCACAGTCTTGCTATTCAGTATTGCTTCTCAAACCAGCAGTACCGGCATCACCTGAGTACTTCTTGGAGGTAAAGAATCTTGGGCTCCACCTTATTGCTTATTGAGAATCTGTCTTTTAAGAAGTTACTCAAGTGATTTATGTTCCTACTACATTTGGGAAGTTAGGTTTGAGAAATCTAAACTGTTTTTAATTCTGTAAGTAATTGGATGGCAAAAGACAAACCCTTGGGCTTTCTCAGAGTTGGGGGTCATATCAGAGACGTCTTTCACTAGTAAAGCCAGGACTCAGAAAAGGATAAACTGAAGCAGTAGAGGACCATTTCTCCTCAGAGATAGACATCGAAAGAGCTCATTGCTCTCAGCTCTGATTTAGAGTGGAAAGGGGGAAAACTTTTTCTCTATGAGAAATCATAGCCTTTAGTAGGCCTACTTGTGGGGTTATGACCAACCTAGATAGCATATTCAAAAGCAGAGACATTACTTTGCCAACAAAGCTTCATCTAGTCAAGGCTATGGTTTTTCCAGTAGTCATGTATGGATGTGAGGGTTGGACTGTGAAGGCTGAGTGCCTAAGAATTGATGCTTTTGAACTGTGGTGTTGGAGAAGACTGCTGAGAGTCCCTTGGAGTGCAAGGAGATCCAACCAGTCCATTCTGAAGGAGATCAGCCCTGGGATTTCTTTGGAAGGAATGATGCTAACGCTGAAACTCCAGTTTACTGATCAATAGCCATCCACAGGTTGTAGGAACTATTTCCATTATAGTGATAGTTTCAACAAATGAAGCTTTCTAGATTTTGAGGAATTTTCACATATATTATCTTATTTCAGTTGCACAAAGAGCATCAGTAAACTTATATTTTCCTGTTTATAAACTTCTGTTTGGACAATTGTTTACTTATTGGTTACTTCAAGGATTATGTTCGCCTAATAATGATTATTTGTACCATGTATTGGATGATTGCTATGTGCCAGGTACTGCAGTAAAAACTTTGCTTTTATAATGACATCTACTTTCTTTATCTCCTTTAACTCTCACCATAACTCAGGGCCTGTCTTGACAACAGAGGAGCAGTTATGCTTGGTAAAGCACTTTCAAAGATGATGAAATCAGGAAATTATATTACATCTTCCACCAAAAAAGGGAGAGCCATCTTTTTGGACTATCATAAGGTGCTGAGAAATTAATAGTTTCTTTCTGCAAAAAGCACATAAGAAGCATTTTACCATTTTTTAATGAACAAATAATAAGCATAATAAATAATTCAACCTCCTGGTAATCAAGGTAAAACATTAATTAAAATTATTTGTCACCATTAAAGTGACCAGTTTTTTCAAGTAATAAAATCTAATGTTAATGAGGGTACTTAGATGTTTTCAGATACTGCTTAGGGCATGTAAATTGTAAAACATTTTGGATGGAAATGTTGCAAAAAAATACTTGAGTATACTTACATTTTGAGCTAGCAATTTTATTTCTAGAAATAAACAGTAAGGGAACAATAAAAAAGATATAGGCAAAGATCTAAATATGAGAATTTTATCCAACATTGTTTATAATTTTAAATCATTGAAAATAGCCAAAAGGTCCAAAAATAATGCAAATAATATGAAAATATAACATATACATACATTTCAATACTATGTGGCTAAGTTCAGTTTTAATGAAAATGAATAGTACAAAAATTACTAATGATTTAAATTAAAAACAGGTTGTAAAATGGTATATACAATATCATACTTTTTCTAAATATGTATCATTATAAGATTGAAAGGAAATATACAGACATCATCTATTGTAGCATAGCAAGAGAAATTTATTTACCTATTGCTTACCTAAAATTTTCAAATTTTCAATAATAAACACATATGATCTTTAGGATAAGAATTCAAATCACAAAAGCTAGAAAAAATATTGGATAGAGGTTCAGATCAGATCAGATCAGTCGCTCAGTCGTGTCCGACTCTTTGCGACCCCATGAATCGCAGCACGCCAGGCCTCCCTGTCCCTCACCAACTCCTGGAGTTCACTCAGACTCACGTCCATCGAGTCAGTGATGCCATCCAGCCATCTCATCCTCTGTCGTCCCCTTCTCCTCCTGCCCCCAATCCCTCCCAGCATCAGAGTCTTTTCCAATGAATCAACTCTTCGCATCAGGTGGCCAAAGTACTGGAGTTTCAGCCTCAACATCAGTTCGTCTCCTTAGGTAAGTTTATTCCTAGATATTTTATTCTTCTTGTTGCAATAGTGAGTGGGATTGATTCCTTAATTTCTCTTTCTGATTTTTCATTGTTAGTATATATAAATGCAAGTGATTTCTGTGTATTGAGTTTGTATCTTGCAACTTTGCTAAATTCACAGATTAGCTCTAGTAATTTTCTGATAGTATTTTTAGGGTTTTATATGTGCAGTATCATGTCACCTGCAAACAGTGGGAGCTTTACTTCTTCTTTTCTGATCTGGACTCCTTTTCTTTCTTTTTCTTCTTGATGGCTGTAGCTAGGACTTCCAGAACTATGTTGAATAATAGTGGCAAAAGTGGACACCCTTGTCGTGTTCCTGATCTTAGAGGGAATGAATGCTTACAGCTGTTCACCATGGAGAATAATGTTTGCTGTAGGCTTATGTGTGGCCTTTGCTAGGTTGAGATAGGTTCCTTCTATGCCCATTTTTTGAAGAGTTTTAATCATAAATGGGTGATGAATTCTATCAAAGGCTTTTTCTGCATCTATTGAGGTTATCATATGGTTTTTATCTTTCAATTTGTTGATATGGTATATCACATAGACTGATTTGTGTATACTGAGGAATTCTTGCATCCTTGGAATAAACCCAACTTGATAATCCTATATGAGCTTTTTAACGTGTTGTTGAGTTCTGCTTACTAAAATTCTGGTAGTTTTTTTTTATGTGTTGTCTTTGTTTGGTTTTGGTATCAGGGTGATGGTAGCCTCTTAGAATGAGTTTCAAAGTGTTCCTTCCTCTGCAATTTTTTGGACAAGTTTTAGAAGGATAGGCATTCAGTTCAGTCGCTCAGTCGTGTCCGACTCTTTGTGACCCCATGAGCCACAGCACGCCAGGCCTCCCTGTCCATCAAAAACTCCTGGAGTTCATTCAAACTCATGTCCGTCGGGTTGGTGATGCCATCTAATCATCTCATCCTCTGCCTTCAATCTTTCCCAACATCAGGTTCTTTTCAAATGAGTCAGCTTTTCACATCAGGTGGCCAAAATATTGATCTGAACAGCTTTTTGAGATTTTGATTAGAATAACCTTTAACAGGTTGGTTGTTTTAAAAGGCAGTTAAACAAAATAATTGTTTGCCAATATCAGCTTCAACATCAGTCCTTCCAATGAACACCCAGGACTGATCTCCTTTAGGATGGACTGGATTGGTTGGATCTCCTTGCAGTCCAAGGGACTCTCAAGAGTCTTTTCCAACAGTTCAAAAGCATCAGTTCTTCAATGCTAAGCTTTCTTTATAGTCCAACTCTCCCATCCACATATGACCACTGGAAAAACCATAGCCTTGACTAGACAGACCTTTGTTGGCAAAGTAATGTCTCTGCTTTTTAATATGCTGTCTAGGTTGGTTATAACTTTCCTTCCAAGGAGTAAGCATCTTTTAATTTCATGGCTGCACTCACCATCTTCAGTGATTTTGGAGCCCAGAAAAATAAAGTCAGTGACTGTTTCCACTTTTTCCCCATCTATACACCATGAAGTGATGGGACTGGATGTCATGATCGTAGTTTTCTGAATGTTCGGCTTTAAGCCAACCTTTTCACTCTCCTCTTTCACTTTCATCAAGAGGCTCTTTAGCTCTTCCTCACTTTCTGCCATAAGGGTGGTGTCTTTGTTGATTTGATTAGTATGTGTCTTGGCATGTTTCTCATTGGGTTTATCCTGTATGGGACTCTTTGTGCCTCTTGGATGTGATGGACTATTTCTTTTTCTATTCTGGGGAAATATTCAACTATAATCTCTTCAAATTTTCTCATACCCTTTCTTTTTCTTTTCTTCTGGGACCTCTATAAATTGAATGTTGGTGTGTTTGATACTGTCCCAGAGGTTGCTGAGACTACCCTCAGTTCTTTTCATTTCTTTTTTACTCTATTCTGCTCTTCAGAAGTTATTTCCAGCATTTTATCTTCCAGCTCACTAATTTGTTCTACTGCTTCAAACATTCTGGTGTTGATTCCTTCTAGAGTATTTTTAATTTCAGTAACTGTGTTGTCTCTTCAGTTCTTCTAGGTCTTTGTTAATTGATTCTTGCATTTTCTCATTCTACTTTCCAGATTTTTGATCATCTTTACTATCATTATTCTGATTTTTTTTTTCAGGTAGTTTGCTATTTCCTCTTCATTTATTTGGACTTCTGTGTTTCTAGTTTGTTCCTTCATTTGTGTAGTATTTCTCTGCCATTTCATTATTTAAAAAAAAAAACAAACAAACTTATTGTGTTTGAGGTCTCCATTTTCCCAGGCTTCAAGTTGAATTGTTTCTTCTTTTTGGTTCCCTCCAGCCTCAAGCTGGTGCAGTGGTTTCTGTAAGCTTTGTATAAGGTGAGATTTATGCTGAGTTTTTTGGTTGTTATTTTTCCTCTGATGGGCAAGGCTGAGTGAGGTGGTAATCCTGTCTGTGGAAGGTTGGGTTTGTATTTTTGTTTTGTTTGTTGTTTGGATGAGACATCCTGTGCAGGGTGCTACTGGTGCTTGGGTGATGCCAGGTCTCACATTCAAGTGTTTTCCTTTATGGGAGTTCTCACTATTTGACACTCCCTAGGGTCAGTTCTGGTGTTGGAGAGGACTCTTGAGAGTCACTTGAACTGAAAGAAGATCCAACCAGCCCATTATAAAGGAGATCAGTCCTGGGTTGTCATTGGAAGCACTGATGCTGAAGCTGAAACTCCAATACTTTGACCACCTCTTGCGAAAAGTTGACTCATTGGAAAAGACCCTGATGCTGGGAGGGATTGGGGGCAGGAGGAGAAGGGGACGACAGAGGATGAGATGGTTGGATAGCATCACCAACTCGATGAACATCAGTTTGAGTAAACTCCGGGAGTTGGTGATGGACAGAGAGGCCTGGTGTGCTGCAATTCATGGGGTCACAAAGAGTTGGACACGACTAAGCGACTGAACTGAACTGAACTGAACTGAGGGTTAGTTCTCTGGTAGTCTAGGGTCTTGGAGTCAGTGCTCCTACTCCAAAGGCTCAGGTCTTGATTTCTGCTCAGGAACACATATTCCACAAGTGGTGTGTTTGGGCACTGAGATTAAAGCACATACCCAAAAAACAAAAAACCAAAGATGAACCCCAGACAAATGGCAGTTACAAAATCAGGCAAATGATAATTAAAATAATGGAATATACACATACACATATACATCCATAAGCAAAATCAAAATGGTCCAACAAAAATAAAGTACAATAGCTTGGCCCAGCAAACAAAGGAAACCAAAAATTATATCTACCAGTTAAGAACACAACTAACTAAAGCACAAATTGGAAAACAAAACAAAATAAGGTGCCAAGTGGGGAATAAAGCAATGAAAACAAAACTAACAAATATGTTGAGAGGAGAGGAAAGAAAAAAATGAAAGAGAATAGATATGCAAAGTTACATAGAGGTAGATAAAGAAGATTTATATGCACTAAAGATTAATTGCAAGGGGTTAAGAACAGTAGGAAAAGCAAACAAGGAAATGTAGAAAAAATAATAATGGATTAAAAAAATAAAAATTAAAAAAAGGAAAACTCCATAGAAGTGCAAAAGCCCAACCTAGAGGCAGAGGTTTACAACAACAAGAAAAAGTGTGATTGGAGAAAAAAAGCCTCAAAAGCTTAATTCGATTTCATAGTGCCAATAAACTTGACAACTACAACGTGGTGGGGCGGAGAGGAAAAAAAGAAAAAGAAGAAAAGAAGAAAAAATTAAAAGAAACTACGGAACAAGTCAAAACATAAGAATAATAAGTGTTCTTGATTCACTGCTGTAAGAGTCCTTTCCCTCGCTGGAAGTCACAGTCCACCTCACCTCCCTAGGATGCCCTCCAACACTGTGTTGGTCTCTGGACCTGCAATGGGGGCAGCTCAGATTCTAATCTGGTCCTACTCCTGTGTGTTCTTGCCTCCAATATCCACAGCTTTCAGAATTAGTGCATTTTCTTTTGTGAGAGCTCTCAATGTCCTTTTATATATCCCTTAGACAAAGAGTCTGGCTAGTTGATCATACGGATTTAATCTGCAGCCTGTACATCTGATGGGAAGGTTTCGGGTCTTCTTCCTTAGCCACACTGCCCCGGGTTTCAATTGTGGTTTTATGTCAACCTCTGCATGTGGGTCATCCCCTGGGGTTTGCTCCTGAGGCTACCCTGGCAGATTTGGGCCTGCCCCAGGGAGGGCCAGGTGTGGAGGTGTGCAAGTGCTTAAGCTGTAGGAATTCTGCAGCACCAGGTACTCAGGGAAGTTGGCAGCTAAGGCAGCAGGAAATATAGTGCTCTAGAAGGGTATGGCAACCAGTTTGGCCAATAGACTCCAGTATTCTTGCCTGGAGAAACCCCCTGACAGAGAAGCCTACCAGGCCACAGTTCATAGTATAACAAGGGGTTGGACATGACTGAAGCAACCCAGCATGTATAGACACAAGACTTTTTTTCTTTTTTTTGGCCTGTAGCAGCTCTGCCCCAGTGAGGGTTGAGCATGAAGATGATGCAGCTGCCTTGGTCGTTGGGACTGTGGCAATACCACGTGTGCAGGGACTGCCTCAGCCACAGGAGTTATGTCCCTATCAGAGTCATTTTTCAAGCCGCTGGCAGCTGGCGATCAGAAGGCCTCTTTGGCTAGTCTTTCTCCATAGCTCCGCCCATTCAGGCACTTAGAGGGCTCCCTTGCCTGGGGTCCATCTCTGTTGTTCAGCACATCAGGCATAAAGAGGGGCCCCCTGGCTGCAGTCCTACTCTGTAGATCAGTGCGTCAGGCACTTAAAGGAGCACCCTGAGTGGGCGCCTACTCTGTAGTTCCACGTGTCCGGCACTTGATGGACCAGCCTCTCTGTATTATTCAGCTGCGGATGCTGGCATTTGGGAAGAGAGATGCTATGGTGATGGCTCCACCCCCTATGCCTGACTCAGCAGTATCGTCTTGCTTCTATGGCTGCCTGTCTTTCCTTCACAGGCATTTCCCACCACAGTCCTGTCCTTCACATCCCCTCGGTTAGTCTCTCCACAATCAACAGAAGCTCTTGCCCTGGGATTGCTGCACAATCCCTAAGCTCCAGCTCCCAGCCACTGCGCCTTCTAGGGGACCTGCGTCCCTGTCTGGGGTAAGTATGGCTGCAGTAAGGACTGTCTGATTCTCATTCTCTTTAGGCTTCCACAGATCAACTGTTTCACCCTCAGCCTTAAATGTTTCTCCTCTGACTCAGACAATTGCCCCAACATGGGGATCAGACCCCTACTTCAGGTCCCCCACTTGCCGAGGGTGGTCTGGTCCTAGTATCACTCCTGTTTTTTCCCCTAGTTTCTTCATCCTACTGAGTTTTGTGTGGTTCTATATATTCTTTACTGCTGGTCAGGTAACTCCTGTCTGCCCTCAGATGCTGTTCTGCATGCACTTCTGTGTCTGAAGTTGTATTCCTGATGTATCTGTGGAGAGAGATATACTCCATGCCCACCTACTCCTCCGCCATCTTGTTCCCTTCCAAGAAAGATTCTTTAAAGCAATTGGATTAATATTTTATCTAACTTGACCAATTAATTTTATCAAATGAGGTTGATTTGTAGAAATGATTAGTTGACTTATTTAAGTCATTTAACTGATTTATTATTCCACGTTTTTCTCTTTATTTAAATTTGTTTTCTCTTGATTTAAAATTTCAGTTTTAGATTCATAAAATCATTTTCCTGTGAAAGGAAAATGATATGAACTGCAATATTACATTTAACCAAATATAAAAATAGCTGTTTTAAACAACTGAATACATTAAATTGGGGTAGATGGAAAATAGTGGCAATTGCTTTACAAAGAACATTTTATCTCAAACCATTATCGGCTAGTGGGAGCTTTCTTTCAGTGCATTTTAAATAATATTCATACAAGGAATTGCAATAAAATGTTTATATGGTGTTTTATACTCTTTTCTACATATAGTAGAACAAAATATCTCTATATCTTTGAAAATTCTCAGTAGTTTCCTCACTTGATTTTCATGCACAACTGTACATTGTGATCTATTAACTTCTCTTCATGGCTTAGTCTTACCACTTGGCAACTAACTGTAAGATAAGCGTCACTTTCCTGTTATTATTTGAGACTATTTAGAATACTTGATGGAGAAGGCAATGGCACCCCACTCCAGTACTCTTGTCTGGAAAATCCCATGGACGGAGGAGCCTGGTAGGCTGCAGTCCATGGGATCTCGAAGAGTTGGACACAACTGAGTGACTTCACTTTCACTTTTCACTTTCATGCATTGGAGAAGGAAATGGCAACCCACTCCAGTGTTCTTGCCTGGAGAATCCCAGGGACGGGGGAGCCTGGTGGGCTGCCGTCTATGGGGTCACACAGAGTCGGACACGACTGAAGCGACTTAGCAGCAGCAGGATACTTGAGGGGCTTCCCAGGTGGTGTTAGTGGTGAAGAACCCACTTGCCAATGCAGGAGACATAAGAGACGCAGGTTTGATCCCTAGATCAAGAAGATCCCCTGGAGGAGGGCACAGCAATTCTCTCCAGTACTCTTGCCTGGAGAATCTCATGCACAGAAGAGCCTGGGGGCTACAGTTCATAGGGTTGCAAAGAGCTGCACGTGACTGAAGTGACTTAGCAGGCATGGACGCAGTATACTTGAGATGTGATTGGAAGCACAAAGTACTTCAAATGAAGTTTAGCTTGTGTTAATTATAAAACCAATGAATACAGTTTTGAATTACAGCTTATGGATACTGATTAAGAATTTTGTAAATAGATTCTGTCATCTACTTGTTCCAGGAGAATTTGTTAAAAATAATGAAATCAAGAGTTCTCCCGTTTGCTGAAGCAATTGTATGGAAATTTATGGACGAACTTTGGCTATAGGTGTCAGTCACTCATTCTGATATCAGGCTGCTGTCAATTTAGGGCTGTGAACCCTTTGGAAAGTAGAAGGGTCCTATCTGTGGCTAGAAAGCTGAAAGTGCTTCAGTCATAGCTAAATATAGTCTGAATATTGTATTTATTCAAACAAATTCATATTTATGTATAAAAGGATGTGAACCTTTTGCACAAATTTCTATTTCTTTTTAAGAAGAGAATAATAGTATTTCAGCTTTTGAAAATTATAGGAAGAGTTACTAGAGGAAGTTAAAAATATTAGAGGTATTAGAGGAAGAGTTAAGAAACTCATTCTAAGATAAATATGGTAGAATAAGAATCTACAGATGCTCGTTTACTTTCAAAAAGGCCTAAAATAAATGTGGAAGAGTAAGAAACTACAGATACTCAAGTTAACTTTTAAAAAGGCCTATCACTCTGTTAGGTATTATGACATGTCAGAATATATAGGAATATGATAGAATGATTCCAGGACAGGCAGTAACAATCAGACCATATCAAATGACACACCATTATTTCTGCCACATTCTATTCTTTAGAAGTCCAGTCCACACACAACACTCTTAAAAGAAGTGTACAGTAATCTGTGGAGATATTGTTTAAACTACTGAAAAGGAACCACAATGAAAATGGACACAGAAAATGAACAAGGAAGTTACATGACTGAGAGGTATATATGAAAAGGTGGCCAGGCTTACTATTCCTCTGAGAAATACAAATTAAAACAAAGAAATGTCACTTTATATAAATCAGTATAGAAAAAAATGAGTAACTCAGATAATATCAAGGGCTGACAAAGAAGGTAGCCAAAAAGTAGTTTCATAAACAGCTAGTGTGGTTGTAAACTATTTCAGGTATCCTAGAAGGCAAAATGTCAGTATTTAGCAACATTTCTGAAAGAACATATGTGTTCTTTATCCCAGAGGTCCCATTTCTGATTATACGCTTCAAGGAAATTCTGACCACGTATGGAAGTAGTCATGTAGGAGAATGTTTAACCCAGGGTTGTTTATGCTGGTGCAGAGTGGGAAATAAAGTAGTTTTTAATGTTCTGGATACTGGGTAAAACTAAGAGACAGATTTTATGTTCTATAGCAGAATGCATAATCCTCAAAATCAAGAAGTCTCTGGATTAAAATGTTGGAAATTCTGAGGCATTACAACATTTGTTAGAAAGTTAGAAAGCTATGTAAACATAAAATATGTGGTGTTTTAAGAGGATCCTACATGTATCAGGGTATATGTCAAACACATTAAACTTGGGACGTATAATTGATAAGAATGGTAGCATAGATCACGGGAAGTAAGAAAAAAATCAAAGAGGACTTGCATGTACTGTTGCTAAAACTATGCAAAAAAATGAGGGGCATGATTAAATAGGCTCTGGCCATCTGACAACCAATGAAGTGTATGAAAATATGCACACACACACACACACACATACTCACATACACAACACTAAACAATTTAAGTAGCCACTAATAAGATGACATACTGAATTAAAGAACATCCCTATGATGAATATTATCCATCCATTAGAATAATGTTCATGAATAATTCCTCATGATTTTCATGATGGTAAGTAAAATTTTTAGGAAATGAAATAGGCTTAGAGGGAAAATGCAAGCAAAATGTGCATACACACAAACACTGAAATTTAAAAAAAAATTTAGAAATTATTGAGTCTAATTTTTGTTAAATTATTTTCATCTTTAGTCTTGTTTGTTCTTCTAGTGTTTTTGTGATGAGTGTAACAAACTCATAATCTTAAAAATGTGTATTTCTTTGAGGTCAAATATCCCTTTTAAAAATTAATTAATCAAATATCAACAAAGGAAATAAAAGACAATCTATGAATGGGAAAACATACTGGCAAACCATATATATGAAGTCAGTTATAACAGCCATGAACAAGTTTATCAGATTTTTGTGTGCAAGCTTGAATTTTGTTTCAATCTATAGGCTTAGGAAAAGCTACTGTAATTGTTGAGTAGAGTTCTCCAGTGAATGTTCTAGTCTCTTGCCAAAAGTTAAGGGTTTGTTTTTTCTAAATCCTTATCATGATGTTAGTGCCTAAATGTTAGTTTCTAAAATATTTTCTCCAGAAAGGGAACCAGCGTTTCTTGAAAGAAATAACTGATTCTAAGTATAGGACAGGAAATATGCAAAATTATCTGAAGCATCTTATATTCCAGAAAGTAATAAAGTACTCAAGACAAATAAACTAATGCATAATAATGAACATATATCAAAAGGATTAAAAAGCCATATGAAAGAGTTCTCAATGGTCAAAGCCGAAAAAATTTGAGCAAGAAAATAGTGTTGGATTAGATCCAAAAATATAAAATAGTTATTTGTGAGTCTTGATAAAAGTAAATAATTGAATAGATAGATAAATGGAGGGAAAAGAGACAAATCTCCCATGCAGAGGAATCCCAATAATTTATGTAGATTCTCTGTCCTTTAGAAGGTAGAATATAACTCTCCGTTCCTGGAGTGTGAGCTCCACATAGTCCCTTGCTTCCAAAGAGGCAAAAGAATATATGGAAAAGGAAAAGGAAAAGAATTAGTTGGCCATGAAAAAGCCCCCCAAACAGTACCTTAAGTCAAATGACCAAGGTTAGTATCAAAACAATGTCAAATTGATATTATGTATTTTTGATGTCATGTGATGAGAATGGCACTTGACCTTGGTGATCTTCTTCTCAAAGCATGTTACTTATTCTAATCACAAGAGAAATATCAGACAAATCCCAGTTGAGAGACAGTTTGCAGAATACCTAACCAGTAATTGTCAAAACTGTCAAGGTCGTCAAAAACAAGGAAAATCTGAAAAACTGCCATAATCAAGAGATACGTAAAGAGACATGACTGATAAATGTAATGTGGTACCTTGGATGGGGTTCTGGAACAGAAAAAAAGGACTTTAGAAAAATCTTGGTTAACCAAATGAAGTATTGACTTTAATTAATAACTATTTATCAATATTGGTTCATTAATTGTGATAAAGGTACCATATGAATGTAATTTTGCAGTGATTCTTTAAATCTAAAACTGCTCTAAAATAAGAATGAACAGTGTTTCTGGAATTTTTAAATCATTCATTATTTTTAAAATTCTGAATCATCAAACTACTAAAATATTTTTTAAAATAATTTGAGTTCTGTTACACGGGTTAAATGGAATATGGCTTCATAACGTATGGTTTGCATGCAAGAAAAGGTCTACAATGGTTGGCAGAAGTATGAACAGCGTGGTACATGCAAAGGAGAAATTGCAGGATGAAATGACTGGCATAGGAAGAGAAAGTGAGAGTATGAATAGCATAGGAAGAACTAAATAGCATAGAAAGAGAAAGTGAGAAAATATCAAGGTACATCATAAGAAATAGTATAGTGAAACTTCATTGAGTGGAGTTTGGAATTTGTGATCTGACTGTGACAAAGATTACAGCAGCACCATAAAATTTTGCCCAAGAAATGCTATTTCACTGGCTTGAGATTTCTTGGCACCATGATCTTTGTATCAAAGGACTGATATGGTCAAATGAAGTATTAATGAAGCACTGGAATAATGATTATAATAACATTAGCAGGGACAGCTACTATTACAGTCATACATAGTATATACTGGCTGTATTCCTTCCTTTTATTCTCACAAGCTTCCTTATGAGAATGGTAGGTATTATTGCTGCCATTTTTTCTTTTTTAATGGGAACACTGAGGCCTAAAAAATACCACAGTCACATAGTTAACAAATGTAAATCCAAACAAGATCTGTCTGTTTCCAAATCTTAGCACTTTTCACAATACTAGAAAGTCTATAAAAATGTCAGATACATGATGTAAGTGTTCACAGAACAATAGTATGAGTAATCCTGTCTGATGGATCACCTGCATAACAATTCTGTTGATTGTGACACCACAGTGTTTTTAGGGTATCTATATTTGTGACATATTTATAATATATATAAAATCTATATAATGTCTTTTTCAAAGATAAATGTTAAACTTTGTGTACATATTTTGAACATTCATCAACTAATGACACCAAATTGGAGAAGGCAACCCAGAAGTGTGCTCAATTGCTTACAGTGTAAAGATTTATATTTTATCATTTATTTATTTGCAAGTGGATAATTGAGAGGCTCTCAGTGTTAAATTGTTTGCACTCTGTTAAATGATTTGATGCTGATGGGCCCCAGATGTCCTGAAAATGTTCCCACACCCTTGATGGCTCCCTCCATACACTCATTACTGCTTTAGCATGGCTGAACATATTTACAAATTCTAGGTCACCATCTGCAAAAGATGCCATGTTGTATCTATTTCAAATAAAGTATGTGCCCTTATGTATTATGAATAATATTATGCCCTTTGAAAAATATGGTAGTATTAGAGTATAATAACCACCAGTGTATCTTTGTGGTTATCACAAACTGAAAAACCAGGGTATCTTTGTGGTATCACAAACTGAAAAACCATTGTGGCTAAAGTCACCACAGTGAGAGTAGGCAGGGTTTGTTGGAATGAAAGCCCCTGTTCCTACTTCTGTATGGAAACCAGATACCCACTTAAATGTTCATGTTTTCTTTTGTTTTCTTTTTGTCCCCAAATTGATTTTCCCCATCCAGTATTTCCTGCTGTTAATTTCTAAAAAATGAAAGAATAGGTAAGCATTATGTTAAGGGTACAGTGTTGAACACTTAGTGTGTGGTTACTAAATGACTAGATGTGTTAGGAAACTAGCATAGTGATTTTGCAGATGTTAGTCAAATGTATTTTAATTTCTCTACAAACCGTATTTTCCTTAAAGTGCTCATCTCTGAGATCAATTCATTTCCCTAAGAAAAAAATGGATGCAAAGTTAGAAATTATATAGAAGTGTTTTCTTACTGAGAAAGAATTTCTACCTCAATCTTTTGGATTGACCTGGACTCTGTGATATGGATGGGACTCAGAGGTCCTGACTGCCTCTTCTGAATTGTAACCCAATTGACAAATTATGGAAAGAGGCCAGGTGGCCCTGAAGCAGAGGTTGAGATTGTGGTGCCTGGTGAGGGGGCTGAATGGAAGAGAGTAAAAAGATTCAGGAGGTTTAAAGCTGCAAAGGGACATCAGAAATTACAGACTTCTGTCACTATAGGATAACCAGCAACCATGTTGGCCTTTCATTTTGCGATTTGGCATTTGGCGATAGAACAGTTTTTAACCTCAACTGACTCAACAGGCTACAGTCCAATAGGTGGCAAAGAGTCAGACAACACTAAGCAACTAAACACATACAACTCAATGAAGTTTTCTAGTTCAAAATGGATCAAAGCCAGATACCTGGTCTCCTTTGCACTAGGTACTAACCAGCTGAGCTAACTGTAACTGCAGGAATAGTCTGACTCTTACGGGCCCCATGGACTATAGTCTGCCAGGCTCCTCTGTCCATGGAATTTTCCAGGCAAGAATACTGGAGTGGGTTGCCATTTCCTACTCCAGGGGATCTTCCCGTCCCATGGATCGGATCCGCTTCTCCTGCATAGGGATGCAGTTTCTTTACCACTAGTGCCACCTGGGAAGCCCCATAAGTGTAGGGAGTGCAAGCAAATACCTAACCAACCTGTGACGACTTTCAAATACGATTATTAATGTTTCTGACTACTCATCTCTGCAGGGTTATTGAAAAATATCTGTCCTTTTTATTTTTTTTTCTGTGTCACCTAAAAGTAAGAGAATAAACAGACAAACAAACATAAAAAGGCTTCCATGCATGTGCAGTAAACTTTGATCATAGCATGAGAAGCCTCAGTCACAACTATCACACTACATGGAAACTTCAGTGCATACAAAAGTGAGAGAGCAACCAACATGGTAAGTCTTAGAGAATTCTTTATTAAATGAAGTGGACATAGTTAAAAGCATGGATTTTTACATGCCAGCTGAGCTGCTACAAGTCTGATTATGCAATTTGCAGATTAAATTACCCAACACCTGCTATGCTTTCTTCATTCAAGTTTTGCAGGTGTGTCAGTGAAATAATGTGATTTTGACCTCGAAAATTTTATAAGTACAGGCTTATCTAATGTGTAAAGTTTTTGGAAATCAATAAAAGGTACTAAAGTTGCATTAGTTTTACCTAAATGGAGTTGTACTCTATTTAATTCAGTCAAAAACCTAACAAATTGCAAGCATTCACTTTGTATCATTTCTGCATAATACATATTCTATAACATACATTCTATAAGAGATATAATACTATTATCAGATCAGATCAGTCGCTCAGTCGTGTCTGACTCTTTGCAACTCCATGAATCGCAGCATGCCAGGCCTCCCTGTCCCTCACCAACTCCTGGAGTTCACTCAGACTCACGTCCATCGAGTCAGTGATGCCATCCAGCCATCTCATCCTCTGTCGTCCCCTTCTCCTCCTGCCCCCAATCCCTCCCAGCATCAGAGTCTTTTCCAATGAATCAACTCTTCGCATGAGGTGGCCAAAGTACTGGAGTTTCAGCTTTAGCATCATTCCTTCCAAAGAAATCCCAGGGCTGATCTCCTTCAGAATGGACTGGTTGGATCTCCTTGCAGTCTATAATATAATAATAATGCCTACTCTAAGATACAAGGCTCTATTCTTGGAATACACAAGTAAATAAAACATGGCCTCTACTCCTGAAAATTTTATTGGAGAACAGGTTACCTAATGGAAGTTAGAACCAACACAGGCCTATCACATGGGAGCTGAAGTCATGAAGGACATGCTACCACAGGCAGTATGGGAGCTGGGGAAGATGAGTCCTAGCACTCATAGTTAAGCTTCTGTTCTCTGGTTGAACACAAACAATTTTACAGAATACCAGAATCAGACTACTCTGTGATTGTGATAAATCAAGACAGAAACAAGGCAACTGTGTAATCGGCTCTTCACAGACAAAACAAATATAGTCCCTACCATAAAAATAGACTATATATTCTCCTATCCTGGCTCACTGGAGTGTCTACTGCTTTACCACCAATCAAAATTGTAACTTCACTCCATTTTTTTCACCTTCTAGATTAAAAGTGTTAAGATACCTAATCATAGAATTACCTCTGCTTCTTCTTAGCCCCTGATGGAGAATAAATCCCCATTTCCTTAAAACCTCCCCCAAGTCACCTAACCCCAGACAAATCTTTAAACAAGTAATTTCTAACTCTTTCTTAGTGAGATACCCCATGAGTCAACAATGAAACAAGCCAATAAACCTACTCAGGTCAAATATAAGTGTGTTTTTGGTGGTCTCTGTCTAAAGGGAAATGACACTACTTTGCCTCCTTTTTTTTTTAAGTTCATAGAATCTTAATTTCTCACACCTGTAAATACTTGAGACCATGCAGTCTGAGCTTAATATATGCATAAAATTTTTTTATATTCTTGATGTATTATTATGCATCCTCCTATAAACACTCCTGGTATTAAAAACATACTAACCTAATAAGAAATCCTTTCATTATAACATAAATAACTGTAATTACTAGGAAGTTGTTACTTATACTGAGCCAAAAATCTACCATTTATTAACTCTATCAAGGCACTGCTTACCTACTTCATGAGACAAATTTATTTCCTATCTGACACAGATTCAAATCTTAAGTCAGCTACTGTGGTCCTCATGTTTTATCTTTTTCAGATTCCATATCATCGGTATGTCAACAATTCTTTTGATCGTTTCCTTGGATTACACACTCTGTTCAGTGGCAACCCTTCTCTAAGCATACCCTTGTTTGCCGTTATCTTTCTTAAGGGTGTAGACCATAATTGAAGCCAAAATTTCAGACAAGGACTAATCACTGCACAAACTCTAACTTGGCTTAGATCTGTACCATTCATTTATTACTTTGACCAATGAGCACTTTAAAAACTTTCAGTGAGTTTTACCACATATTTTTTAATTAATTTATTTTTTAATTGAAGGATAATTGCTTTACAGAATTTTGTTGTTTTCTCTCAGACATCAACATGAATCAGCCATAGGTATACATATGTCTGATGGATGAATAGAAGAGATTCTGGAACCAGCCTAGTTACCTTCTCATCTAGGCTCTATGATATATCAGCTCTGTGATGTTACGCAGCTGTTTAAAAATTTTTTGCCTTAGTTTTTCCATCTGTAATTGGGGATAAAAATGATACCTACATCACAGGGTGATTGTGATGAATAAATACAAGTAAAATAGTTACAAAAATTATTTCAGAAAATAAAGGTTTCTCTTACTATTTGCTGTAGTCTTTAAAACATGTTTTTATATCTACAATTTTATCCTTTCTGTATTTGTTTGTGCCTTTAAACCAAAAGAGTCTAAGTTTATTATTATCCTAATTGGAATTGGATTATCCTAATTCCAGCCACAGGATTGGAAAAGGTCAGTTTTCATTCCAATCCCAAAGAAAGGCAATGCCAAAGAATGCTCAAACTACCGCACAGTTGCACTCATCTCACACTCTAGTAAAGTAATGCTTAAAATTCTCCAAGCCAGGCTTCAGCAATATGTGAACCGTGAACTTCCTGATGTTCAAGCTGGTTTCAGAAAAGGCAGAGGAACCAGAGATCAAATTGCTAACATCCGCTGGATCATCGAAAAGCAAGAGAGTTCCAGAAAAACATCTATTTCTGCTTTATTGACTATACCAAAGCCTTTGACTGTGTGGATCATAATCAACTGTGGAAAATTCTGAAAGAGATGGGAATACCAGACCACCTGATGTGCCTCCTGAGAAATTTGTATGCAGGTCAGGAAGCAACAGTTAGAACTGGACATGGAACAACAGACTGGTTCCAAATAGGAAAAGGAGTATGTCAAGGCTGTATATTGTCACCCTACTTATTAAACTTATATGCAGAGTACATCATGAGAAATGCTGGGCTGGAGGAAGCACAAGCTGGAATCAAGATTGCTGGGAGAAATATCAATAACCTCAGATATGCAGATGACACCACCCTTATGGCAGAAAGTGAAGAGGAACTAAAGAGCCTCTTGATAAAAGTGAAAGAGGACAGTGAAAATGTTGGCTTAAAGCTTAACATTCAGAAAACTAAGATCATGGCATCCGGTCCCATCATTTCATGGCAAATAGATGGGGAAACAATGGAAACAGTGGCTGACTTTATTTTTTGGGCTCCAAAATCACTGCAGATGGTGATTGCAGCCATGAAATTAGAAGACGCCTACTCCTTGGAAGAAAAGTTATGACCAACCTAGATAGCATATTCAAAAGCAGAGACATTACTTTGACAACAAAGGTCCATCTAGTCAAGGCTATGGTTTCTCCAGTGGTCAGGTATGGATGTGAGAGTTGGACTATGAAGAAAGCTGAGCACCAAAGAATTGATGCTTTTGAACTGTGGTGTTGGAGAAGACTCTTGAGAGTCCCTTGGACTGCAAGGAGATCCAACCAGTCCATTCTGAAGGAGATCAGCCCTGGGATTTCTTTGGAAGGAATGATGCTAAAGCTGAAACTCCAGTACTTTGGCCACCTCATGTGAAGAGGTGAATCACTGGAAAACACTCTGATGCTGGGAGGAATTGAGGGCAGGAGGAGAAGAGGATGACAGAGGATGAGATGGCTGGATGGCATCACTGACTGGATGGATGTGAGTCTGAGTGAACTCAGGGAGTTGGTGATGGACTGGGAGACTGTGTGATTGGGACTCCACGCCAGGGAGGCCTGGTGTGTTGCAATTCATGGGGTTGCAAAGAGCCGGATACGACTGAGTGACTGAACTGAACTGAGCTGAACTCCTTGGAAGGAAAGTTATGACCAACCTAGACAGCATATTAAAAAGCAGAGACATTGTTTTGTCAACAAGGTCTGTCTAGTCAAGGCTATGGTTTTTCCAGTAGTCATGTATGGATGTGAGAGTTGGACTATAAAGAAATCTGAACACATATAAACCCATGGCTGATTCATACCAATGTATGGCAAAAACCACTACAATATTGTAAAGTAATTAGCCTCTAACTAAAATAAATAAAATTTTAAAAAAATAATGAAAGCTGAGTGCAGAATTGATGCTTTTAAACTATGGTGTTGGAAAAGACTCTTGAGAGTCCCTTGGACTGCAAGGAGATCCAACCAGTTCATCCTAAAGGAGATTAGGCCTGGGTGTTCATTGGAAGGACTGATATTGAAGCTGAAACTCCAGTGTTTTGGCCACCTCATGCGAAGAGTTGACTCATTGGAAAAGACCCTGATGTTGGGAAAGATTGAGGGCAGGAGGAGAAGGGGACGACAGAGGATGAGATGGTTAGATGGCATCACAGACTCAATGGACATGACTTTGGGTAGACTCCGGGAGTTGGTGATGGTCAGGGAAACCTCGCATGCTGCAGTTCATGGGGTTGCAAAGAGTTGCACATGACTGAGCAACTGACCTGAACTGAACTGGGTTTTAATTTTTAGGCTGACTCGTAATTCTATCCTTTTGAGGACATTCTTAACTGTGAGCTGCTAACCTACAATATCCACCTCAGTTTTATGTCACCCCAAAATGAGATAATCTTCTCACTGAAGACAATGACCATATATTTGAGTAGGAAGATATGCAGGCAGAGGACTTTAATATGTCCTTAGGCATCTCCCCCAGATACATGGATTTATCAGCAATACCCTTTATAAATGGTCATGATAGAAATAATTCCATCCAATAGTATAATCACACAGCCCAAATTTCTTCAAATATAAGAAATTCTGTCAAATAACTTTCTAAAATCTTGACAGTCTTTAACATAACTCTGAATACTATTAAAAATAATATATTCATCTGGCATGACTTAATCACAAAATTTCATGCTGTCAGTTCTTTAAATCCTTGTAGATATACCATTTTATCAGTTTGTAATATTTTCTGTCACAATATCAAGCTCACTAGCTCATAGGTGTCACTAACTTTATCCTTTTTTGAAAATCAGGACAATATATGCTAATCTTTATCATTCCCTCGAGCTGTATTTGACATAGTTTTTCATACATCACTAACACTGGTTTATCAATTTCACCTGAACTCAATAAAAAATCGATAAGCTCTTCATTTAACTCTATGAACAAATGTTTGAACAGGAAATGTCTGAGAACAGAGCCCTTTGATGTCACCAGATCACACACCCTTTGGGGATAGACTTTCATATCTAAGTTCAATCAATCAAATGTTCCAATTAACTAGGCTTCAGGTCATTGACTTTCAAACTTTTTGACTATGAAGTTACACTAAGAAATATACTTTTCATTGACCTCTCTCCTGTTCTGTTTTACACACACATGTACACACATACATGCAGAACATGTATAATCTTACTATATATTTTCCTTCTATTGTAGAAAAAGCTGCTCCCTGAGCCCATCAAATTGATTTTATGGCTTGCTAATGAGCAAGTCACAATCTATGGTTAGAAAAACACTGCTTCTAAATATCAATTGTGCATGTTTTTCTGACTGAACCTGATATAACACTAATTATCCATGTAAAGCTGACTTGAATTTCTCTCAGCCAAGATTATCTAGACTATGCTGCAG
Source organism: Bos indicus x Bos taurus (assembly GCF_003369695.1). Lineage (NCBI taxonomy): Eukaryota > Metazoa > Chordata > Mammalia > Artiodactyla > Bovidae > Bos > Bos indicus x Bos taurus. The sequence continues at coordinate 45,025,533 of NC_040078.1, read as the reverse complement.
TAACAAACAACCTCAAAGTCTCACTGGCTTAAATTGATTTACTTCTCAATCTTCATGTATGTGGAAAGTTTCTAGGTTATCCTCATATAAGGAACCAAGCTGAAGCAAATTCCATCTCTGTGTTACCATTATTGCCAAGTAGGAAACAGAAACAGGACATATTTCTCTAAGTTCTCTAAGTTTTCAGTTGGAATTGATACTGTAACTTACCCACTCTCATTTTATTTTCAAAGGAAATCATGTGGACACCCTCATATCAAAGAGATAAATATTTTAATTTACTGTATGTCCAAATGGAGGAGAAATAGAATCATCATGAACAAATCTAATGGCTTCCACAGTCCTTGTAATTACTGCTGATGACAAATACTCACTTCAGTGTTTCCCATCAATCAAGATATCAGGCTCTAAGGCTAGGATTCTTAGGTCATGCTCAGTGTTCTCAATAGACTCTGACTCTGCCTTCCATGTTTGGCCTTCTCCATTATTTCTTTTGCTCACCTCTGAGATAAGTTTTAAATAATTATACCTTGGAGGTTGCAAAGTCAGTGGTCATCATATGTCAAATTCTTTTTTAATACAGACTGATAGCCTTTTTGATGGCATGAATTTCTCAAAGAAAAAAATTTCCTATCTATTTATAACAGTCAGATGTATATGCAAATCATCACATCTATTGTTTTATTCTTAACATAATTTTCATAAATATATATATTTGCTTTCTCCATGCCCCCCACCACTATATGTCTCACTTTCTTTAGACATATGGTGACTTTTAATCTCTTTTCTCTAATCGATGTTCTTTCTCCAATTAAAAGGATTTTCTGGTTGCAGTGTTGTAATTGGGTCTTACTCTGAGATTAACTTAATTTATGGGTTTTAACAATGGGTGTGAGAGCCATATTCTTGAGTTGATCCTCCTCACAAGGCTTAGTGTTAATGGGTCTTTGCTGCTCAAGAGCTTCCTCGGTTTCATCTGTTTCCACTGGAGTTGAAAAGCACTTATTTTTTTAACCTTATGAAAATCTGAACTCTGGACTCTCTCTAACCTCCTTCATTTCTGCTTGTGAACCAGCCAATACTTTGTTGTGCTTCTCTCATTTTTGGTAATGCCTTGTCAAATGCAACCAAGATTAACCCTAACACATACTAGCGTTTTGTTTCCCAGTCTCCTCTCCTGGAAGTCCAAGTTCATTAGATACTTGTTTGCCTTCCAAATTATTGCAGGCAACAGGTTGGCCAGATATTCTGTGACTTTATAACACAGGTCACTGGCTTTCCATATTGCAATCATAATTTCTTTACTGACTGTCAACTGAACAGTAAGCAAATGCTATGTATGTAAGTGCAGCTTAGGTTCATGTTGTGAAGGAACTCTAACCCAGATACCAATTTCTGAATCATTCAGTAATGACCACATTAGTCTACAGTGGCTTAGAACCACAATGATTCATTTTTCACTCATGCTACATGTCCAGTGCACATCAGCTGGGGACTCTGCTTTGGTTTTCCTCTTCCAAATACCAGGTCAAATGGAGTCCAGCTCGTGTTTCCTAATTGCTAAGGCAGGAAAAGGGAGACATGAAAATTGTGTACTGGCTTTTAAAACTTTTGCCTAATTTCAAAGCTCCTAATTCTAAATGTGATAAGGAAATGAAATTATAGTATATCCGTAAAAGGAAGACTCATAAAATATTTGTGACTTTAATGACTTTATATGTGTGCTTATGGGTAGATACCAGAGAAGGCAGTGGCACCCCACTCCAGTACTCTTGCCTGGAAAATCCCATGGATGGAGGAGCCTGGAAGGCTGCAGTCCAGGGGTCGCTGAGGGTCGAACATGACTGAGCGACTTCACTTTCACTTTTCACTTTCATGCATTGGAGAAGGAAATGGCAACCCACTCCAGTGTTCTTGCCTGGAGAATCCCAGGGATGGGGAAGCCTGGTGGGCTGCCGTCTATGGGGTCACACAGAGTTGGACACGACTGAAGTGACTTAGCAATAGCAACAGCAATGGGTAGATACATGTTAAACACTACATATACCTTTTCACTTAATTCTCTAAATAATTGTGTAAATTGAAAATCATTATCCATGTTTTTGTCACGTGGAAACTGAGACTTGGCCCAGAAGACACATTAGTAAGTGGCCAAGCTAAACATTGAAACTGGGTTTATTTGTGTCCAGTACTGGTGCTCTTAGTCACCTGGATAGAGTGAATAAAGCACAACTAAATTTTAGAGCCATCAGACCCTAGCTTTTCTCTCTAGAGATACTGTTTATCTCCTTTAAGTGTTTGATGCTAAGTCATTCTCTTCATTCTTTTCCAAATATCTCCCCAAATGTTACTGCTCACATCCCCTCTCCCAATATAGTATTAATGAGATTGTGCTAAAAGATATTGTAACAAAAAGATCCTAAGGTATTTATCAGTGTAATAGATGTTTATTTCTCATTCATGTAATAGTACAGGTTTTTGTTCCTGTTTATAAAGTGACTGTCCTTTAGATGTTTATTTAGGGGTCAAACTTTTGTACTGTGGCCCTAGAGTACTTGGTGGCATCTGTATTTTGGGGGAGATGCCTCAGCCAGAAGTTTTAGATCTAAATTCTCCTTATATTCTATCAGCAAATATTAATCATATGGTCATATCCAGCTAAAAGAGAAACTAGAAAACATAATACTCTCTTGGTAATTTCTTCCTAGCTATGACTCTATGATGCTAGAAGAGAATAATGGATTTTTTTGGATAGCTAACCCTGTCTAACACTCACACATACATAGAAATGCACATGCAAATACACACACATATATACTCACACATTCTGTACCATCAAAATTTGCCTCCAAGGAAGGCCTGACATTAATAATGTATATTTTATTCAATATATCTTCTAAAAAGTTTTCCATGGGAAATTTTTATATTCAGATTTTAGATACATTTTTCAAAACCTCTATTAAATGAGGCCCCATGGCTTCCCTGGTAGCTCAGCTGGTAAAGAGTCCACCTGCAACACAGGAGACCCAGATTCGATTCTTGGGTTGGGACTATCCCCTGGAGCAGGGAAAGGCTACCCACTCCAGTGTTCTAAAGAATCCACCTACAATGCGGGAGACCTGGGTTCGATCCCTGGGTTGGGAAGATCCCTTGGAGAAGAGAATGGCTACTCTCCAGTATTCTGGCATAGAGAATTCCATGAACAGAGAAGCCTGACGGGCTACAGTCCACGGGGTTGCAAAGAGTTAGACATGACTTAGCGACTTTCACTTTCATGGTCAAGAAATTTGGGAGGTGCTGGGTTAGGAAAGATTCACTGGAGAAGGGCATGGCAACCCACTCCAGTATTCTTACCTGGACAATCTCATGGGCACAGGAGCCTGGCAGGCTAGAGTCCACAGAGTTGCAAAGAGTCAGATATGACCCAAGTGACTTAGCATGCATGCATGAATGGTTTAAAGAAAGGAAAACAGATTTTTTTTCCCCCAGAAGCTTTCTCACAACTTTTAAACGTGTTAATGCAAATTTCATATCTTTAAGCAACGAATATGATATTTAGCTTTTCCCCAAAATAATTGACCGCAAAACTGCTAGAATCATTTTTGTCATTTAGAGTTACTAGGGTGCCTAATGTATCCAATTTTAGAAACACGAGTTTAGAGGAATTTAGAACTCCAATGTGAGCTTAAATACATCAAGACTTGGTTCTCAGCCTTGAAATTCTAGTGTATAAGGAGAGACTTCTCCACCTATATGTAAAACTAATATTCTATAAACTTGGGTCTGCTGTCTTGCATTAGATCACTCTGGAAAGAGGTACCTCAGAGCCCTGACTCTCTCAACTGCAGAATACCTTCTGCTCTGACAGATGGGGGCCTGATAAGCTATTGTTGCCATCAATACAATGCTAATGTGAATTCTCTTTACAGCTTTGAACAGTGTTCTTTTATAGCACCAAAGCACTGGTCTTAGACCCTCAGGAGTGCTACCAAAGAAGTGGATGTCCTCATTTCTGTGAGGTCTCCACCCGGTTCTGTGCTCCCTGTCTGGAGCCAGATAATAAAAATAATCCCAAAAACAAACAAAAGGATTTTGCTTGCTGGCCAAATTTCAGATCAATAGTGCAGTTGGGAAGGAGCCAAGATTCAGAAGCTTGCCTGGTGAGAGAGGCTGCAGATCATTAAAGATGAACAGAGCCATAAAACACCAACACAATTGGCACAACCAATTGCAGTGCTTTTGGCAGGCTCTGCACAGAGGCCACAGATTGAATGTTCCTGGAAACTAGCACAGCCCTCTCCACAGACAGTGTGGGTGAGGCCCTCATAAGTCACCTGCAAGGTAGGCTGGGCAGCCACTTGAGGAAGCTCTCTTTGTCCCTCTGGATAACTGAGGCTATAGGTTGCCTAGTGCTTGGGAGCTGTGTGCTTGTCAAAAACAATCCATTTCCATAGCAGCACTTAAACACAAAGGCCTAGGGTCCATTCATACTTGTCAGGCCTGAAAAGAGTCAGCAAATAACAGTTTAATGTCTTAAAGCAATTGTTAGAAATCATAGCTTATAGCCTATACTAGTCTTAACACATGTTATTATCAATTTGCTAGAAAATGGCAGTCTCCAGGTGGGGGTAGGTTATTTCTCATTTTCCAAAATAAATGTATGAATGAATATATAAACGAATGAGTAAAATCTGTTCTGAAGCTACATTAATAGAAATAGAGATTGAAAATTTGTACTTGTTAGGTCTGGTTGGTACACCTGACTTTAAGCAAATATTAAATTTCAAAATTAATTATTAATATACAAAAACATATGACAGGTTGTTTTCTTTACAAAGGAATTTACTACAAAATTAATTTTTTTAAATTGAGGTACAATTTATATAGAGGAAAACATGCAGATCTTAAGTGACCAAACTGATGAGTTTTGACAGATAAATATATCCATGTAACCAACACAAAAATCAAGATATAAGCCATTTCTTAATGCCACTTGCAGCAACATGGATGGACATAGAGATTGTCATACTAAGTCAAGTAAGTCAGATGGTGAAGGAGAAATATCATGTGACTACTCTTACATGTAGAATCTAAAAAGAAATAATATAAATGAACTTACTTACAAAACAGAAAGAGAATGAATTTATTGTTGCTGATGAAGAGGGGTGGGGGAAAGGATAGTTAGGGAGTCTGGGATGGACATGAATATATACTGCTATGTTGAAGATGAATAACCAACAAGGACCTACTGTCCACGGAACTCTGCTCAATGTTATATGGCTGCCTGGATAGGAGGGGAGTTTGGGGAAGAATGGATACATGTGTACGGATGGCTGAGTCCCTTCATTGTTCACCTGAAACTATCACAAAATTGTTAAATGGCTATACCCCAATACAGTAAAAAGTTTTTTTTAAAAATAACTAAAAAGGAAAAAAAGATTCTAAATCCAGCAAAATCATATTTTAAAAATAGATAAAAAATATATTCCAAATTATAAAACAAGCAAAAAACAGAAAATAAAAATATAGGCCATTTCCATGATCCCAGAAAGTTTTCTCACATCACTTTAGAGTAACTTTATCCTTACCTTATCACATTAACTTCTATGCAGAGTACATCTTGAGAAACGCTGGGCTGGAGGAAGCACAAACTGGAATCAAGATTGCCAGGAGAAATATCAATAACCTCAGATATGCAGATGACACCACCCTTATGGCAGAAAGTGAAGAAGAACTAAAGAGCCTCTTGATGAAAGTAAAAGAGGAGAGTGAAAAAGTTGGCTTAAATCTCAACATTCAGAAAATGAAGATCATGGCATCCAGTCCCATCACTTCATGGCAAATAGATGGGGAAACAGTGGAAACAGTGGCTGACTTTACTTTTCTGAGCTCCAAAATCACTGCAGGTGGTGATTGCAGCCATGAAATTAAAAGATGCTTAGTCCTTGGAAGGAAAGTTATGACTAACCTAGATAGCATATTAAAAAGCAGAGACATTACTTTGTCAACAAAGGTCCATCTAGTCAGGGCTATGGTTTTTCCAGTGGTCATGTATAGATGTGAGAGTTGGACTATAAAGAAAGCTGAACGCCAAAGAATTGATGCTTTTGAACTGTGGTGTTGGAGGAGACTCTTGAGAGTCCCTTGGACTGCAAGAAGATCAAACCAGTACATCCTAAAGGAAATCAGTCCTGGGTGTTCATTGGAAGGACTGATGCTGAAGCTGAAACCAATACTTCGGCCACCTGATGCAAAGAGCTGACTCATTTGAAAAGACCCTGATGCTGGGAAAGATTGAGGGCAGGAGGAGAAGGGGACAACAGAGGATAATATGGTTGGATGGCATCACTGAGTCAATGGACATGGGTTTGGATGGACTCTGGGAGTTGATGATGGACAGGGAGGCCTGGCGTGCTGCGGTTCATGGGGTCGCAAAGAGTTGGACACAACTGAGCGACTGAACGGAACTGAACTGAACCCTACCACAGGCAATCGTTCTGGTTTCTATCCCTGTACATTGTCTGTTTTAATCTTAATGTATTGGAATGATATAGTATACACTCTTTCATATCCAGCTTCTTTATTTCTTTAGGTTTGTGAGATTTATTTGTTACTATTATCAGATTTCTTTTTTATTGTTGTGTAGTATTCCATTGTAAGAATATATCTCTTTTTGATGGACACTTGAATTGTTTCCTGGTTTGATTTGTTATAAACAATGTTGTTAAAATTATTTTATTTATTTATTCTTAATAAGATATAATTGACATATAACGTATTCTTTTAAGATGTATGAAATAATGATATATGTCTAAACTGTGAAATGATTACTGTATAAGTTTAGCTAACATCCACTACCACATGCATAATTACCATTTTTTTTAAATTTGTGATAAGAACATTTGAAAATATACAAATCTCCTTGTTAAAATATGTTTTTATTTTTCATAGGTAAAAACCTAGGAATAGAATTCCTGCCTCAGAGGGTAAGTATGTGTTTAACTTTCAAAGAAAACAAATGGTTGGATATATGAGAGTTCACATCGATCTATAATCTCACTAATGTTCCTAGTAGTCAATTGTAGCAATTCCAGCAAATGTGAATTTTAGTATGCATTTTTCTGACAACCAATGATGTTGAGTATTTTTTATGTGCTTATTGATCATTCAAGTATTTTCTTTTCTACTGTAGCATTTTCTTTAAAAGACCTATATAAGGAATATTATATATATATATAATCTTTTCAGCATCTCTATCACATATTAGGCACTCTAGAAATGTTCACTAACTTAAACAGAAGGATTTTTTAGTATTTTCAGAACCTGATGTGATTTTGAAATTTTATTTGTGTAAATATTTATCAGTATCTATACTGAGACATTTTGATGAGTGAGTTTAGCAGTAGGCATACTCTCTGCCATTCATGCCCCATCAAAATGGATTCACTCAGTATATTGATTGGTCCAAGTAATACATGGCACAAATAAATTCATAGCAAAACTGTCACTGGAGCAGTGGAGGAGTCAATATATATTCAACATAGAATAGAGAAGAAAGAAAATGAAGTTCATTATGAAAGATCTAAATCCAAGCCCAGGCTCTGCAATTTGCTAACTGTGTGAATCACTTAACCTCCCTGAGTTCCAGCTAATCATCTGTATAATGAGTATGAAAATAACATCTCTTAGAGATATGTTGCATAAATGTGAAGAAACATAATCATGAGCCTGCTCAGGAGAAACATTGTTCTGAAATACAAAGTATATGAAGAATTCTCATGCTTATCTGACTACATGCTCCTGGAAAGCATAAAGACTGAGAGCCTCCAAAATTATCTAGAGTGCTACACATAGTATAATGCTTTTATTTATTTTTATTACATAAGTTTCAGGTGTCTAATATTATAGTTCAACATATCCATTCATTACAGAATGATCTCCACCACAAGTCTAGATACCAGCTACCATACAGTTACCAATTTCACCCACCCCCAATTCCCTTCCTCTCCGGTAACCACTAATCTGTTCTCTGTATCTATGAGGGTTTTTTTTTTTTTAATTTTATTTTGTTTGTTCATTTTCTTTGAACTCGACTTTTTGTGGTTCCATACCAATTTTAGAATTATTTCTTCTAGTTCCAGGAAATATGGCATTGGTATTTTAATAGGAATTGCATTGAATCAATAGATTGGTTTGGGCAGTATGAACATTTTAACAATATTAATTCTTCCAATCCATGAGCATGGAATATTTTTCTATCATTTACACATCTTTCTCAGTTTCTTTTATTAGTGTCTTATAGTTTTCAGTGTACAGATCTTTTGCCTTCTTGGTTACATTTATTCTGAAATATTTTATTCCTTTTGAGGCAATTGTAAATGAGACTGTTTTCTTAATTTCTCTTTCTGATAGTTTGTTATTAGTGTATAGAAATGCCATAGAGTTCTGTATATCAATTTTTTTTCCTCTAACTTAACTGAATTCATTTATTAGTTCTAGCAGTTTTTTGTTGGCATCTTCAATGTTTTCTCCATATGATATTGTCATCTGCAACTAGAAACAGTTTTACTTCTTTTCAATTAGGATTCCTTATATTGCCTTTTTGGCCTAATTGCTGTGGCTAAGACTTCCAATACAATGTTAAATAAAAGTGGTGAGAGTGAATCAACTTGCCTTTTTCCTGATCTTAGAAGAAAAACTTTCAGCTAAAACCTATTGAGTGTGATTTTATTTGTGGGTTTGAATATGTGGCTTTTATTATATTGAGATACATTCACTTTACACTCACTTCATTGAGATTTGTTTTTTTAATCATCAATGAATGTGAAGTTTGGTCAAATGCTTTCTCTGCATCTACTGAAGTGATCACTTGAATTTTATCTTTCATTTTGTTAATGTGATGTATCACATTGACTGATTTGCAGATGTTGAACTATCCTTACATCCCTGAAATAAATCCCACTTGATAATGTTATGTGAACCTTTTAATGTATTGCTGGATTTGGTTTGCTAGTATTTTGTTGAGGATTTTTGTATCTATATTCATGAAGAATATTGGCTTGTGGCAGGATTACAGTTGCTGCTGCAGTGTGCTAGTGGGTGGAGGTGACCCCTGGAATGCCTGGCAGGCAGCCACCACAGCTGCTGGATATGAGTGGGTGGGATTATCACCTGGCCAGCAGTGGCTGAGGTAGTCAGGGCTCTCAGCAGAGAGTGCCCACTGATGCTAACAAATTAGATTGAGATTTCTAAAATGGATTCCTTCAGAGCTGGCACTAACAAGGTAGCCTGAGGTTGGTAAAATGACTGCCACCAGTGTCTAAGTTCTCCAGGCAAAAATACTGGAGTAGGTTGTTGTTTCTTTCTCCAGAGGATCTTCCTGATCCAGGAGTCAAATCCAGGTCTCCCACATTGTAGGCAGATTCCTTACCACCAGGGAAGCCCCAAAGTTCATAGGGAGCATCCCAATGGTTCCTGTCTTTCCAGCAGATGCTTCAGGATTAGTAAGTGGGTCCCCTCCACCTACAGTCCCTCTGCTTTTCAGGGTGCTGTTTTTGCGTTTCTTTTCAAGTCAAGTTAAGGTGGTGCATGAGACCTTTAAGAGTGGGTTTTCCATTCCCTATAGTTCTGTATGTTGTCTGGTGGTTTTCTAAGCCAGATGTTTGGAGGGAGGAAGGGCTTATCTCGCCTGTGCAGGATCCAAGATTTGGGGTGCTTCATGTGGAATTCACATCCCTCACTCTTCAGTAAAATAACTCTACCTTTGTGATCCTCCCAAGCTGTGGATCATTGCGACTGAAGTGTGAATTTTCCCTTTACAAGCTCATATCTCTATTTCTCTTATATGTCTCGATGCTGTTCTTTGTTGTGGAGACTCTATTTACCCAATTTTCAGGTCCCTTTCAGAGGAAATTATCCCATTTGTGGTTGTATATTTGTTTATTCTATGGGAGGAGGTGAGTTCAGGATCTTTTTTTAAACCTTTTTAAACCCTCCAGTGTCATACTTGTGAAAACAGGACAGTGAAGACTATTTTCTACCAATGATAAGACTATATTAGATCTATTAGGTACAAGTTAGTTTTGGTAAATCAGACAAGGCTATTTAATTAAAAGCAAGCATTTCTAAAACTAACAAAGCTTACAGAAAGCATGTAGTAGTTAGTGCACAAAGCCTATATATTATGGAGCCCAAACATAAATAATACATAAATATACCATTGTAACTATGGTCACTGACTCAAATCTTGTTTTTGCATGAAGAGTATACTCTCTTTAATTACCCCTTAAAAGCTCCTTCCTTGCAAATTTTTTTTCATGAAAGGAACACAAGCTTGCTTCACAGGCTAGAAAAATGTTGATTCCAATTACTTTCCACAATGTTATTGTTGCAAAGCATAATCCACATTTTAGCACCCATCTTTTAAAAAAGCCCCTTCTGATAATTTCTGTTCCTCTGATGAATAAATTCACCTTTATTTATGTAATAAAACAAGAATAAAATAATGAGATTAATTTTTTATGATTTATCTACTGAAAGCAAATTTATATCAATCACATACTTGATTTAACATTCTGATCATTATAGCATCACCACAAATGTTTTTTCTCAGTTTATGAAGATTTCTTCTTTTAACCAATATATTAAGATGCAGCTCTAAACTATATATTAGTTTTTTGTAAGATTTATTTTTCAGATATTTTTGTTCATATAATAAAAAGCACAGTAAAGTGATTTAATTATAACTAGATCATAATTTGAATATTTATATATACAAATGCACATACATATAAATTTAACATGTGCTATCATAAATTCTATTTCTTTAAGATGTATGCCTCTAGATGTTTTTGTTTTCATGTTTTTCCTACTCCAAAAAAATTCTCTAGCCATGAATGCAAACAAAGCAAAACAAAATTGTGTGTGCCTGCATTTTTTTTCACCTATTATAAAGAATTAAGAGACAGTGGAGAGGGGAAAATCAGATAGATGAAGTACCCTGCATACAAACCTTCAAACTGCAAACTTTCAAAGATGTGAACATGCATTCCATCAACATCAGGCTTGACTGAAGTTGCCACTTGCCCTTCATCTCCTGTTGCTGAAGATCCTTCAGCTTTACCATCTCCCACCTCCTCTCTCTACTCCAGTCAGTAACTCTTCTTGGCTGTTCACTTGATGCCAGCCCCTGTATGCCAGCTGTCATACAGTACTACTATAGTTTTCAAGGTACTGTGAGATTTAAAATGTTTTCCTTGTTTTTCGTGTTTGTTTGCTTTTTATATATTATTTGTGTGAAAAGTATTATAAACCGATTACAGTACAGTACTATATAACCAATTGTGTTAGTTGGATACATAGGCTAACTTTGTTGGACATGAACAAATTGGACTTATGAATGTGCTCTCAGAAAGGAACTCATTCATATGTAAGGAACTTATTTTAATTGTCTCTGTTCTGAAAGTAGATAATGTAGTATGACTCAAAATTTTATGTAATTTAATGGTAAATTTGCATGTTCCTTATGTATCTGTGCTTCCCTGGTGGCTCAGACGGTAAAGCGTCTGCCTGCAATGCGGGAGACCCGGGTTCAATTCCTGGGTCGGAAGATACCCTGGAGAAGGAAATGGCAATCCACTCCAGCACTCTTGCCTGGAAAATCCCAAAGATACCCTGGAGAAGGAAATGGCAATCCACTTGCCTGGAAAATCCCAGTACATGGGGTTGCAAAGAGTCAGACACGACTGAGCGACTTCACTTTCACTTTATGTATCTGATACACAAGGGGTTCTTGTTGTTCAGTCGCTCAGTCGTGTCTGACTCTTTGCAACCCCATGGACTTCAGCGCACCAGGCTTCCCTGTCCTTCACCATCTCCTGGAGCTTGCTCAAACTGATGTCCATTGAGTTGGTGATGCCACTCAACCATCTTGTCCTCTGTCATTCCCTTCTCCTCCTGCCTTCAATCTTTCCCAACATCAGGGTCTTTTCTAACCAGTTGGCTCTTCACATTAGGTGACCTCTATTCATAGTTTATATAATGCTTTAAGTGTATTATGTTATTTAAACTACTTTTGTATTGCTGAAAAATACACACTGACATTTGGAAATCAAAACCATATTTTACAATCATTTAGGTGGTTTACTGTTTTAAAGAACTCTGCTTAATTCTGCCATTAATCACATCAATATTTTGAAATCCAAATTATTTCTCCCTAATTTATCTTAAATTTGGAAACTTGAGTTCTTATAAAATTTGTATAAAGTGAGTGCTAACTATAAATCTTCTTTCTTCCATGCTGTCCAATAAGCTATATTTGTATTATTGACATATGCAACACTGTACAATTCTTTATACTACTCAAGAAATAAATAGTATCCATTAGCTGCTGAGTACATTTATTGCTGCTCTTCTAAAATTGGATTTGTATCTTGTATTTCAGGGAAGAAGAGCCAGAGTAGTAAAATTAGCTAGGTTTGGGAGAAAATTATATCTATTTAAGCCATGTTTAGGGCTTCCCCAGTGGCTCAGATGGTAAAGAATCTGCTTGTAATGCAGGAGACCTGGGTTTGATCCCTGGGTTGGGAAGATCCCCTTAGAAGGAAATGACAACCCACTCCAGTGTTCTTGCCTGGAGAATTCCATGGACAGAGGAGCCTGGCCGGCTACAGTCCATGGGGTCCCAAAGAGTTGGACATGACTGAGTGACTAACACTTTCACATTTTCAAGCCACGTTTAATCTTGTTGACATGTTTTAAAGCATGTAGAAAGGTCATTTGAAAATTTAGTCAGATTGGATCCCAGCTTCTAAATGTAGCCCAGAATTAAAGAATTAAGATGAGCAGGCAGACTGAGGCCTCCATAAATTTCACTGAATTTTCCTCTCATATTCTCAGTTACTTAAGAGATAGGAAAAGGAGGTAATTTATGGGGCAGTCTGGGGATATGGGAAAGTGAAACTGAAAGTTGCTCAGTCATGTCTAACTCTTTGGGACCCTTCTCCAGGCCAGAATACTAGAGCAGATAGCCTTTCCCTTCTCCAGAGGATCTTCCCAACTCAGGGAGTGAACCTACATCTCCCACATTGCAGGCAGATTCTTCACCAGCTGAGTCACAAGGGAAGCCCAGGAATGTATCTGTTTTGCAGTACAATTAAGAAATCCAAATATCAAGAGACATCTTAGGCTAAGTTCATCTATCTACTTAAAGGCATTTGTTGACCCAGGTGAGGAACAGAAATATTTGAGAAGAGTAATTAACACTTGCATCTTAAATAACAGGTGTTAGACTGAAAGAAACAGGGCTGGAAGCAATGCCAAGGGCCTGGGACATTAACCCATGGTCAGAAGGAGAATCAAGTCAAGGTTTCTTAAAAGACAGATTCCCTGAGGAAGATGCTCACCAGTGTCATCAGCAGTATTCCACAGAAGCAAATACATATAAACAATGTATGTCAGGAAGCTTGAGCTATTCCAGTTAGTTATCTTGGCATGAGCCTGGGGCCAGAATCAGACAGCAGGCGGATGTCTCAACAGGCTGGCTAGCCAGTCTCTGGGCTGCAACGATAAAGAATAGGATTCCAGGTCAGAATTATATACCAATTAGAGTACAAGTTCGCCAGGTCTGACCTTATTTGCAGGCTGTTTTCTTAGACATGCAAACCTTACCTTCATCTCAAGATTCCTATAAAAATCTGTTCTCATTTATCCAGAGTATTTCTCTAACTTTTCCATCTTTATATCTACCCCAAATTTCCATACACCCACTCATTGTGCTATCAGAACTTGGCTTTGTCCCTTGATTTTGTTCTTTTGCCTTGCCCTAATTTAGATTTGGTTACTTAGCTCCAGCTTGTCTATTTCATGACTCACTCAGGATTCCTAGAGGTTGCTTTTTCTTGTTCCTAGACTCCATGCCAAGAAACTAACTGCAACCAAAGTATTACACATTTCTGCTCATATCTAGTACTGGATACCATCAACCCCCACCAAGCCTTTTATTTAAAGAAAAAAAACAATGATGATGGATTTATCAATTTGTTAGACCTGGCTTAGTTAAACTGAAGTGTAAATGCATCAGCTAAATGCCAAGCAAGACTTCAAAAGACAGAGATGAGAGTTTCTGTGGTACAAAGAGCTTTATACATATTATAATGTATAATCCCTAAAACAATAACAAGAGGAATTATTGTGTCTGTTTTGCAGGAGTGGGAATTTAAGCTCAGACAAAATAAATAGTTGAATATTGGTTATGAAGCTGCTAAGTTGTGAAGCTGGGTAAAAAACCCAGATGATTATTTCTTTTCTACTTCTTTGTGGAGATGAGGGTTCCTCCACGAGGTCCTTTGCTTTGGATTCTGGTAAATACTGAAATGAATTCTCCTAGATTAGCATAAAGGGATGATCTGACATGTCCTCATCCCTTATCTTGTCTCCTTTTTTTCTGTAGCCTCAAACTGGTAGGAAGTTTGAGCAGAAAGAAGGAATAACAGTTCCATCCTTCCACTATTTAATCCCCTCAGTAAATTTATGAGGAAGTGACTGCCACCATTTTACAGAGCAGAAAACTGAGGGTCAAAGAAGTAATTATTGTCCTTAAACACACAAGCCAGAAAGAAGTAGACAGGAGTCCAACTCAAGTCTGCTTCATTCACAATCAGTATTCTTGGCAGTACACTGTGCTGCCTGCATGTTCCCGTGTCATACCTACCACCTTGGTGTAGTTCTTCAAAATCAAAGTTTATGGTCTCTGGAGGATGCAATATTTTTTACAACATTTGCCCAGCAATTTCAAACACTTTTTAGCAATGGAATGGTTCTCAAATTATATGGTACATAAATATCACCTGGGAAACTCATGGAAAATGCAGACTCACCACATGACTGCAGTATGGAGAAACTGCAGTATGGAATAGAGTGAAGCATTGTCATAGGGTCACAGACATAATGAAGCAATAAGCAAATCTACTGTGTATATTGATGCCAGCCCCTTTCCTATGTGGGTAGTTAATATCTCCCAACTTATAATGAGATATATAAACTGTGTTGAGTTCAGTGAACCTAGAATTCTTCAGCAGTACATTAGAGATTACAGAATCTATTCAGCTGAATTCTCTTGTGAGTGTATATGATTATAAATTAAGACAGTGAGGGTCATGCCTAAATGCTTCAGAAAAGATAATAAAATAGCTAGAAGAGTTAAAGACTTAAGCCAAATAATGCTTTTAACTGATGTCACATCAAGGTAGTATACATTAATGAAATCTATTTTATAATACATTTATCAGAACACATACAAGTGAATTCTATTCATCAAAGTACCCTCTAGGTTAATGTCTGACAGTGAAATCTCTATACATTTTTGTCAAATGAATATGTTAAAGTATTGAATCAAAAAGACCATGTATTTCTAATAGCTTTCAAACAACAAATATTTGGGGGTCTCACTTTTTAGAATGTATGTTTGTGCCAGTAAATAATTATACTCTAGAAAGCATTTTTTATGCCCAGGGATTATCTACCAGTTTGATTTTTTCATATGATGCAAAATAACTTTTCTCAGTTTCCAAGCATCATTTAAACAAGAAAGCTTAGATATGTGTAAATGCACATGTGTGTGTGTGGTAAATCCACACATCTCTGAGGGTGAATTTAAGAGAAGGACATCCTTAAAGCATTTTAAGCAACTGAGCCAAATTGGAATAATTTTATAACATTTTGAAGAAAAAATTGTAAAAAAGACAATACTTTTATGGACAAGTTCAGTTTCCTTTCCTCTCTCTGTCGTGCTCTCTCTCTTTATTCTAGTTTCAGAGGCTCATGTGATCGTATATAAGGCTGTGTGTGTGTCTGCTCAGTCGCTTCAGTCGTGTCCGACTCTTTGTGACCCTGTGGACCGTAGCCCACCAGGCTCCTCTGTATTCAAGGCTAATCATTCTTTAAGTTCTTTAGTTCCACCAGGATCTTGCTTCTCCAGCAAGTCTTCCTCCTGAATATTTAATTTTCACTTCTTTCTGGCTACTTTCTGTAGACTCACTCTATCTCTTTTACTCTTCTTAAGATTCTTGATAAAAAGATGTATACAAACTATGTCTACTTTTTCACCTTCCATTCACACTTCAAGCAAATGCAGTCTGAATTTATTTATAGCAACAGTTGACATAGCCAATGGACTTTGGCGGTCCTCCCCTACTTGATTGCCTTCTTGCTTTTGATCCCTCTGACAGTTCCTGTTTTCTTTAACATTTCACTACCTTGGTTTCTGAAGCAGAAAATGCTAAGAAGAGGTGGCAAAAATACACAAAAGAACTATACAAAGATGATCTTAATGACCCAGGTAACCATGATGGTGTGATCACTCACCCAGGGCCAGATATTCTGGGGTGTGAAGTCAACTGGGCCTTAGGAAGCATCACTACAAACAAAGCTAGTGGAGGTCATGGAATTCTAGTTGAGCTATTTCAAATCCTAAAGGATGATACTGTGAAAGTGCTGTACTCAATATGCCAGCAAATTTGGAAAACTCAGCAGTGGCCACAAGACTGGAAAAGTCAGTTTTCATCCCAATCATAGAAAAAGGGAATGCCAAAGAATGTTCAAACTACCACACAATTGCACTTATCTCATAGGCTAGCAAAGTAATGCTCAAAATTCTCCAAGCTAGGCTCTAACAGTACATGAACCAAGAACTTCCAGATGTTCAAGCTGGATTTAGAAAAGGCAGAGATCATATTGACATCTGTTGGATCATAGAAAAGCATGACAATTCCAGAAAAACATTGACTTCTGCTTCATTGACTATGACAAAGACCTTGACTGTGTGGATCACAACAAACTGTGGAAAATTCTTCAAGAGACTGGCATACCAGACCACCTAACCTGCCTCCTGATAATCTGTATGCAGGTCAAGAAGCAACAGTTAGAACCAGACAGGGAACAACAGACTGGTTCCAAATTGGGAAAGGAGTATGTCAAAACTGTATATTATCACCCCGCTTGTTTAACTTATATGCAGAGTACATCATGCAAAATACCAGGCTGGATGAAGCACAAGCTGGAATCAAGATTGCTATGAGAAATATCAATAACCTCAGATATGGAGATGAACCCACGTTTATGGCAGAAAGGGAAGAGGAACTTAAAGAGCCTCTTGATGAAAGTGAAAGAGGAGAGTTAAAAAGCTAGCTTAAAACTCAACATTCAAAAAATGAAGCATGGCTTCTGGTCCTATCACTTCATGGCAAATAGATGGGGAAACAATGGAAACAATGACAGAGTATTTGGGTGGGCCCCAAAATCACTGCAGATGGTAACTGAAGCCATGAAATTAAAAGACGCTTGCCCCTTGGAAGAAAAACTATGTCAAACCTAGACAGAGTATTGAAAAGCAGAGACATTACTTTGCTGACAAAGGTCCATCTAGTCAAAGCTATGGTTTTTCAAGTAGTCATGTATGGATGTGAGAGTTGGACCGTAAAGAAAGCTGAGCACAGAAGAACTGATGCTTTTGAACTGTGGTGTTGGAGAAGACCCTTGAGAGTCCCTTGGAATGCAAGAAATCAAACCAGTCAATCCTAAAGGAAATCAGTCCTGAATGTTCATTGGAAGGACTGATACTGAAAGTGAAGCTTCAGTACTTTGGGTACCTGATACGAAGAACTAACTCATTTGAAAAGACCCTGATGCTGGGAAAGATTGAAGGCAGGAGGAGAAGGGGACAACAGAGGATGAGATGGTTGGATGGCATCACTAACTCAGTGGGCCTGAGTTTGAGCAAGCTCCAGGAGTTGGTGAAGGACAGGGAAGCCTGGGGTGCTGCAGTCAATGGGGTCACGAAGAGTCAGATACTATTGAGCAACTCAACTGAACTGAGCTGAACCTTGGATTCACTGATACTGCTTACAGTTAGTTCTCTTCCCACCAAGTTTCCTTTTTACTCCTTTTACTGTTATTTGTACTAAACCATATACCAACCATAATCTTATGTATGCATGCTCAGTCATGTCTGACTCTGTGACCCCAGACTGTAGCCTGCCAGCCTCCTCTGTCCATGGGATTTTCTAGGCAAGAATACTGGAATGCCTTGCCATTTGCTTCTCCTGGGGATCTTCCCAACCCAGGGATCAAACTGGCATCTCCTTTATTGGCAGGCATATTCTTTACTACTGAGTCACCTGGGAAGCCCCTTACCAACCATAATATCATTTGGTTTTTTCCAACTTCTCCCTTGATGTATATACACACATACCTACACACACACACACACACACGTATATATACACACATACATATGTATACATAATATATAGACACTTTGGTTTACTGAATCTTCTATCTCAAGAACAGTATATTATCAATCACCAAGCAATTTAAATCCAGGGATTGATAATGCTCACCTTTTATACCTTCTTGCTCATGCATTAATCTGAAAGTGTGCATAATCATACATTAACTGAATTTGTATTGCCTTTGTATCCTTGATGTATCCTATGCTGAAATGCTCTTCTCCAAGAGGTGAAAAAAAGTGAGAATTCAAAGTCAAGCACTGGCAGGCCTTTCCTCCCCAACTGTCCCCAGCACTCTACAATCTTCTTTCTATCATGAAATCTTTTCAGGGACTTCCCTAGTGATCCAGTGGTTAGACACTGTGCTTCCACTGCAGGGGGCACAGGTTTGATCCCTGGTCGGGAAACTAAGATCCTAAATGCTGCCACGTTGGTTAAAAAAAAAGAAAAGAAATCTTTCCATATTCCCAGCTCCCTAAAATCCTGTAATAGAATTGCTTGTCCTCTGCTGTGTGCTTCCTCAAACTCTATAAACACCTATCTCTCTAGTTCTTATTTACATATTAATATTTGTCCCCCTCTTTTTTAGATTATCATCTTCTTAAGTAAAAGGATTATGTTTTCCTTTCCTTGTCTACCATAGAGCACTTTTTAGATTCCCTATAAATGTCTATTTAAAACATATTAAATTGTTGTTTTTCAGTTGTTCAGTTGTGTCTGACTCTTTGAGACCCCATAGACTGAAGTACTGAAGGCTTCCCTGTCCTTCACTATCTCCCAGAGTTTGCTAACTGAATGTAAAAAATGATTTTTATTGAGAATTAAACATTAGAATTTGAATAAGGTGTAAAAGTATAATCAATGATAAAACAAGCACTTAGTCTCTTTAATGACATTTATTGAACACTCAGTGTGTGCCATGAATATTGTGCATAGGAATTAGACTGAGTAATACATCATTGCATCTTTGCAACCAGATTTACCACACAAATAATTTGGGGAAAAAATGCCAAGTTAAAAATAAAGCACATAGCTATTTAGAAGAGATCTTCCAAGGAATTATATCTGAAATATGCTCCTTGGAAATGAAAGAAAATTTGTTTCAATAAAATAAAATCCAAAGCTTTCCCCCCATGATCCAATTTCCTTGATGTTTATGTTCACGTCAATGCACAGGTCTCCACTTCATATTGTGATAAGTTAAATATGAATTTTATGTTTCTTCAAAGATTCACATCATTTAAAATTCATTTAAATTTCATTCAAGGAAAATATTTTTAATAAAGTGGTATAACTCAATACTTTAAACGATTTATTTGTGTAAAGAGTATTTTAAGTTATCATTTACAGTAATAATCAATTTATTTGAACATAGAAATATTATACGTAGGTTAAATGTAAAAAGATGAAAAAAGATATGCCATGCAAACACTAATCAAAAGGAAACTATAGTGGCTACATTAATATTCCAGATAAAGTAGTTTTCAAAGTACAGAAAATTACCAGGGACATAAAGGGTCATTACATAATTATAAAATGACCAATTCACCAAGAACATACAACAACCCTATGTGTGTACACACCAATAACAGAGTTTCAAAATATGAAATCAAAACTAACAAAACTGAAGGGAGAAATAAGTTGAAATTACATAAGAGAAATAAGAAACAATTACAGTTGGAGAGTTGAACACCTTTTACTCAGTAATTGATAAAACCAGTAAACATAAATTAGCAAGTATGTAGAAAGACTGAACAGCACCATCAGTCAACGGGACCTAATATATATTTAAGGAATGTGTCATTCTATAAAAACAAATGCATGTTTCTTTAAGCAAACTTGGACTCTTCACCAAGATAGACTATATCATTGGTCAAAAAACAAATTTTAACAAATTTTACAAAATTAAGATCATAGTAAAATGTTTTTGACCATAATGGAATCAAGCTAGATACCAAAAATTTTAAAAACACTGAGAGAATTTCTATACATTTGGAAATTAGACACACACTTCAAAATAATCCATGAGTCAAAGAGGATGTCTCAAGTGAACTATATTGAAATAAGCATATGAAAATATATTGAAATAAGCATATGAAAAGATGCTCAACATGAAATGTCATCAGAGAACTGCAATTTTAAACAATAATGAAATGCCACTATTAATAGAAACTTATTAGAATGGTGAAAATCCAAAACACTGACAAAAACAAATGCCGGTAAAGATGTGAAACAGAAACTCTAATTCATTCGTGGTGGAAATGCAAATGGTACAACCACTTTGGAAAATAGTTTGGCAGTTTCTTAAAAAACTTAACATATTCTTACCATGTGATCCAGCAGTCATACTCTTTGGTATTTACCCAAAGGAGCTGAAAACTTGTGTCTACACAAAAACCTGCACAAGTATGTATGTAATAGCTTTATTTATAATTTCCAAAAACCTGAAGCAGTCACAGTGTTCTTCAATAGGGGAATAGGTAAACTGTGTAGGAAAGGAGGGATAAATAGGTTGAACATAGAAGATTTTTACGTCTCAGAAACTATTGTGTATAGTACTGTAATGATGAATATATGTCTTTATACCTTTTCACAATCCATAAGATGTACAACACTAAGAATAAACCCTAATTTAAATTATGGACTTTGGGTAATAATGATGCATCATTGTAGGCTCGTTGATTATAACAAATATACCACACTGTGTAGAATGGGAATAGTGGAGAATGCTGTGCATATGAGGGGTATATGATAAGTCTCTGTATCTTCTGCTTGATTTTGCTATGTACCTGAAACTATTCTAAAAAATAAAACTTAGTTTTTAAAAAAGAAAAGACCTTTGTGTTTAAAAATAATTCTCTAAGAAGCTAGAAAATAAATTAATCAACCCAAAGTTGGAATATGTAAATAATAAAAATGAAATATGAAATTGATTTAAAAAATCATTAGAAAGAATAAACAAATCCAAATACTTGTTCTCTAAAAATAACATTAAAATATTTCAGTTTTTTAAGGAATCTCCACACTGTTCTCCGTAGTGGCTGTACTAGTTTGCATTCCCACCAACAATGTAAGAGGGTTCCCTGACCCAGCAATCCCACTGCTGGGCATATACACTGAGGAAACCAGAATTGAAAGAGACACATGTACCCCAATGTTCATCACGGCACTGTTTATAATAGCCAGGACATGGAAGCAACCTAGATGTCCATCAGCAGATGAATGGATAAGAAAGCTGTGGTACATATACACAATGGAGTTTTACTTAGCCATTAAAAAGAATACATTTGAATCAGTTCTAATGAGATGGATGGAACTGGAGCCAATTATACAGAGTGAAGTAAGCTAGAAAGAAAAACACCAATACAGTATACTAACACATATATATGAAATTTAGAAAGATGGGAACAATAACCCTGTATGCGAGACAGCAAAAGAGACACTGATGTATAGAACAGTCTTTTGGACTCTGTGGGAGAGGGAGAGGGTGGGATGATTTGAAAGAATGGCATTGAAACATGTATAATATCATATAAGAAACGAATCGCCAGTCTAGGTTTGATGCATGAGACAGGGTGCTCAGGGCTGGTGCACTGGGATGACCCAGAGGATGGGATGGGGAGGGAGGTGGAAGGGGTTTCAGGATTGGGAACACATGAACACCCATGGTGGATTCATGTTGATGTATGGCAAAACCAATACAATATTGTAAAGTAATTAGCCTCCAATTTAAATAAATAAATTTAAATCAAAAAAAAATATTTCAAATGGAAGTTTCTCAAAAATTTGAAATAGAGCTACCATATAATTCAGCAATTCCACTTCTGGGTACTTATCTGAAGAAAACAAACTCACTAACTTGAAAAGAAATACGCACCTTCACGTTCATTGCAGCACTATTTACAATAGCCAAGACATGGAAATAACCTAAGTGTCCACTAACTGATGAATGGATAAAGAAAATGCAGTATATATGCATGTGTGTGTGTGTGTGTATTGAATATTTTTCAGGCATAAAAAGAAATGCAATCTTGCCATTTGCAAAATATAAATGGACCTTGAGGGCATTATGATAGTGAAATAAGTCAGACACACAAAGACATATACTGTATGATCTTACTTATATGTGAAATCTAGAAAAAATAAAAAACAAGATTATAGAAACAGGAACAGATTGCTGGTTGCCAGAGGTGGTGGGATTTGGCAAGGGAGTTGCCTAGGCAGTGTATAAAAGAGGTGAAGAGTCAAAAGATGCAAACTTCCAGTTATGAAATAAATATCATAGGGACTATAATTACTAATATTGTATGTTTGAAGGTTACTGAGAGAATAAATCTTAAAGTTTTTATGGTGAGAAAATTCTGTAACTATGTATTGTGGTAGATGATAACTAGATCTATTGTGATGATCATTTTGCAATATATATACAAATATTGAATCATTTTGTTGTAACCTAAAACTAATGTAATGTTTTAAGTCAATTATACATCAATAAAAATATTTATTTTAAGTAACCTCCTTATGCACTAGATTAAAAAGAAAAAAGAATGAAAGTATGCACAATCAGGAATGAGAAAGGAACTATAATCACAGATTACAATAATTACAAGAGTTAAAAAACAGAACTATGTTCAACTCTCTAATAATAAATGTTAAAATCTAGATGAAATAGATGGTTCCTTAGTATCCCCTGGAGTAGGAAATGGCAGCCCACTTTGGTATTCTTGCCTGGAGAATTCCCTGGGCAGAGGAGCCTGGTGGGCTACAGTCCAAGGGATCGCAAAGAGTTGGACATACTGAGTGACTACCATTTTCACTTACACATTAGTAAAATGTAAATTACTAGCAGTTAACCAAAGAAAAATATAAGAACTTGAATCAGTTATTTACCATAGAAGAGATTGGAAAGGTAATTAAAATATAATCATTTTATAAAGTATTAGGATAGAATGAAGCTGAAATTGAGTGGTTCTGTTAAGACCTACAAGACCTTCTAGAACTAACATCAAAAATAGATGTCTTTTTCATCATAGGGGACTAGAATGCAAAAGTAGGAAATCAAGAGATACCTAGAGTAACAGGCAAGTTTGACCTTGGAGTACAAATGAAGCAGAGCAAAGGCAGAGTTTTGCCAAGAGAACACACTCCTTGAACAACACAAGAGACGACTTTACACATGAACATTATTAGACGGTCAATACCAAAATCAGATTGATTGTATTCTTTGTAGCTGAAGATGGAGAAGCTCTATATAGTCAGCAAAAATGAGACCTGGAGCTGACTGAAGCTCAGATCATGAGCTCCTTATTGCAAAATTCAGGCTTAAATTGAAAAAGTAGGAAACCCCCCTAGACCAGTCAGATATGTCCTAATTCAAATCCCTTATGATTACACAGTGGAAGTGACGAATAGTTTCAAGGAATTAGATCTGATAGAGTGCCTGAAGTACTATTGTTGAAGGTTCATAACACTGTACAGAAGGCAGTGACCAAAACCACCCGAAAGAAAAAGAAATGCAAGAAGGCAAAGTGGTTGTCTGAGGAGGCCTTACAAACAGCTGAGAAAAGGAGAAAACTGAAAGGCAAAGGCAAAAGGAAAGATACACACAACTGAATGCAGAGTTCCAGAGAATAGCAAGGAGAGATAAGAAAGCCTTCCTCAGTGATCGATGCAAAGAAATAGAGGAAAACAACAGAATGGGAAAGACTAGAGATCTCTTCAAGAAAGTTAGAGATACCAAGGGAACATTTCATGCAAAGGCGGGCACGATAAAGGACAGAAGCAGAAAGGACCTAACAGAAACATGTTGATGTTTGGCAGAAACCAACACAATTCTGTAAAGCAATTATCCTTCAATTAAAAATAAATAAATAAATTTAAAATAAAATAAAAGAAGCAGAAGAACTGTAGAAAAAAAGGTCTTAGTGACCCAGATAACCACAATGGTGTGTGTGTTCACTCACCTAGAGCCAGACATCCTGGAATGCAAAGTCAAGTGGGCCTTAGGAAGCATCACTACAAACAAAGCTACTGGAAATGATGGAATCCCAGCTGAGCTATTTTAAATCCTCAAAGATGATGCTGTGAAAGTGCTGCACTCTGTATGCCAGCAAATTTGGAAAACCCAGCACTAGCCACAGAACTGGAAAAGGTTGGTTTTCATCCCAATCCCAAAGAAAGGCAATACCAAAGAATATTCAAACTACAGTACAATTGTGTTCATTTCACCTGCTAGCAAGGTAATGCTCAAAATCCTGAGCAAGCTAGGCTTTACCAGTACGTGAACCAAGAACTTCAAGATGTACGAGCTGGGTTTAGAAGAGGTGGAGGATCAAGAGACCAAATTGCCAACATCCACTGAATCATAGAAAAAGCAAGAGAATTCCAGAAAAACATCTACTTATGCTTCATTGACTATGCTAAAACCTTTGACTGTGAAGATCACAACAAACTGTAGAAAATTCTTTTAAAAAGTGGAAATACCAGACCACCGTTCCTGTCTCCAGAGAAACATGTATACAGATCAAGAAACACAGTTAGAACTAAACATGGAACAACAGACTGGTTCAAAACTGGGAGAGGAGTCTATTGTCTGTCTGTTGTCAAGGCTGTCTATGTCACCACCCTGCTTATATGCAGAGTAAATGGGGCTTCCCAGGTGGCGCTAGTGGTGAAGAACCTATCTGCCAATGCAGGAGACATAAGGGATGTGGGTTCCTTCCCTGGGTCAGGAAGACCCCCTGGAGGAGGGCATAGCAATCCACTCCAGTATTCTTGCCTGGTAAGTCCCATGGACAGAGGAGCCTGGTGGACTAGAATTCATAAGGCTGCTAAGAATCGGACATGATTGAAGCAACTTAGCATGCACACTAAGAAAAAGCATATCTAGAAATGCTTGCTTGCCTAAGTTCAACCTTTTCTTAGATCTAGATTTTTTCTAAATTATGTCTGAATAATGTATATATTTTTATATTTGTAAACCAAATATATATATTTACAAAAAAAGTACTATGTGCAACTCTATAGCAGTAAAATTTTGAATCTATCATATATACATATACAAATATATAAAGAGGGCTTCCCTGATGTCTCAGCTGATAAAGAACCTGCCTGCCAGTACAGGAGATGCAAGAAATGCACATTCAGTCCCTGAGTCAGAAAGATTCCCTGGAGGAGGAAATGGCAACCTGCTCTGGTGTTCTTGCCTGGAAAACTCCATGGACAGAGGAGCCTAGTGGGCTATAGTCCATGGGGTCACAAGTTGGACTCACCACACACACACAAATATATAAAGAAGATGATTTTATTATATGTCATTCAGAATTTTTAGTTTTTTTTTTTTTTTAAGATTATTTGAATAACTTATTCTGCCATTAACAGATGCCACATCTGTTTGATGTATATTTACAATATATTTGACAGAGGTTGATGTTATTAACATAAAATATTTTTATCAATCAGTAAGAAAATGATGCCTGAATTAATGGAGAAAAAATGGTGAAGAATATAAATAGTCTACTTTCAGAGGAATAAATATAATTTGTAAATGAACATGCTTAAAATGTTGTTATTGAGACAGAAGTTCTCTTTCTTCCATTCTCCCTATGTCACCGCATCTATGATTCCTTCATTCTTCTATGTTTTCCTCTTTTACTTTAGGCTTCACCATCCTGCAATCAGAAGGTCTATCTACACGTGATTGTAGTATTTTATGCTTTCATATTTTTTCACTTCTCTTTGGTCTGAATGAAATTTTTTCTAGAATAAAAAATGTACTATTTTATAAATTTTATGTTTAGAGATTCGTTTTCTTCTATACAATATTATTATCTGTGTGCTTTTCTATCAAATAAACAGTAAGTAAATTAGAGCAGATGAAGGAAAGCCAATGCTCTTTGAATTTATTTTAGTATCTGCACCATAATCCTAGAACATAAGCACTTCATTTAACCCTTATGTGTAAAAATTGGATTCATCAGCACTCCCTATAGGAATAAATTAAATCACTTGGATCTCTTGAATAATTAGCACCTTTCTGAGAGTCAAAATTGTTTAATAGTAATACTAAGATATAAATGAAAAGTATCTGGGTTCAAAGTCCAGCTCTCTCACCAGTTGTGTGAGCTTAGAAATTATTTGCAGTCCTTGGGCCACTTTTTTCTCATCTGTTACATGTAATCATGTAATATGACATCATATAATACCTTTTGTTTTTTAGTGACAGGACCATTGATCTCCATGACCTAGTACTTCCTGCACAAAAGCAAATATTTTATTTTTACTATTTTTAAATTTTCATCAGTATAATAATTTAAAATATTTTCTAATTCCTTTAATCTGTATTTTATGACTAATAGGTCAAAAATGCTTTCTTAAATTTATTGTCCATATAACTTCCTTTCATGTCAATTATCTTTTACTATTGTTTGCCCAATTTTCTACTGGGTTGTGTCCTCTTTAAAATTTTTTTCTTTCCAAATTACATTTAGAGAGGATAGAGAGGAAAACAAAGAGTTCTTCTCTCAAGAGTTCTCCTCTCACTCTTAGTTCATGTCAATATGAAATCCTTTCTCTAATGCGAGGTTAAAGAAATGTATTCCTTTTCAGTAACCACCATTTCAAACAATTGCAATGAATAAAAACATGACAGTTGTTCTCAAAATTTTATTTGAAGTCAGTTTATTTGTATTGTTACATGAACTGGAAGGGTCTAGAACAATGCTTCTCAAATAGTGATATGTAAACCAACATCATCAGCATCACACAGAGCTTGAAAATGCGCAATCTCAAGCTAAATCCCTGCTGAAATACAATCTCCATTTTAACAAGATTCTAGCTGATTTACACGGGGGTTGTGAAATACTAGTATAGGTAATGCAATAAGATTAAATACGAGAAACACCTCGTATCTCTTAATATTTATATTAGCCCCCTCTAGGTCATACCAGAGAAGGCAATGGTACCCCACTCCAGTACTCTTGCCTGGAGAATCCCATGGACGCGGGAGCCTGGTAGGCTGCAGTCCATGGGGTCGCTAAGAGTCGGACGCGACTGAGCGACTTCACTTTCACCTTTCACTTTCATGCATTGGAGAAGGAAATAGCAACCCACTCGAGTGTTCTTGCCTGGAGAATCCCAGGGACGGGGGAGCCTGGTGGGCTGCCGTCTATGGGGTCGCACAGGGTCGGACACGACTGAAGCGACTTAGCAGCAGCAGCAGCAGCTAGGTCATATGGGTGGCAAATGTTTTCCAAGTAGATAATCTGGGTGTATTTTTTAAATGCATAGTGTCTTTGCCACACATGTAAAACTGTTATGTAGTCAAGATTTATCTTGTTCTTTATAAATTCTGAATCTTGGCTCCCTTATAAGAAGCTCACTCAGCTCAAAATCATATAAATATTGTGCTGCATTTTCTTTTGATATTTGCATTAAAAAGTACTACTTACACATGTGATTAACTTTTTTAATAAGAAGCAAAACATGATAAATTTTAAGAGGTCAAAATGTGGAGTTAATTTAGTATTGCACGATAGGCTGCTTTATCACAAGGCAACTTTTTTGTACCTCATATTCACTGGATTATTGAAAGATATTTTTCCAGATGCTTTCAAGGCCATTACAGCCAAGAATCTGATGCTGTCTGGAGAATAACTGTTAGAATGAAGCTAAATACATTAAATTAGCAGATCAATGAACTAAATGTAGCATGATACTAGCAGGATGGGCTTGTTCCTGGTTTGTTTTTTTTTTTTTTTTGGAACTAGGTCTAAGGTAAATGTGAGAATTGTACAGGCTTTCCAATAGTAACCAAAACAGTATTGTGGAATCATGATTTGCATGTTCCAGACATGGAAGCATGATTCATTGATGTCTAATCATTCTTAAACCAGCTTAGAGGAGTGTTCTAAGATCTGATCATTTATGAACCTTACAGGTCTGCAATAAGTCTGTTTTCAAAAGCATTATTGTTTAGTCACTCAGTTGTGTCCGACTCTTTGCAACTGCAGCATACCAGACTTCCCAGTCCTTCACTATCTCCCAGAGTTTGCTCAAACGCATGTCCATTGAGTCGAAAGCATTACATTGTAATAATTAAGAGCTCTGATTCTGGGCTCCAGGTACCTAGGTTCAAATCTCATGTCCACCTTTAATAAAGCTGTGACTGGCCAGTTAGGTGACTCCTCTGGTTTGGTTCTTCATCAGCAAAATGAGGATAATGATAGTACCAGATAGTACCAACACCACAGTATGGTTAGGAGGATTAAATCAGTTAATGTTTATAAAGTGCTTAAGTTCAACAACTGGCATGAGTGTGCTCTAAAGGATATTTTTTTTTTGCCTAAATAGAAATGCAAACCATACTTATGGTTAGATGATATAATATAGATAAAAATATTCATGTAATATAAAGAAGAGGGACATCATTCTGGAAATTCTTTTTCCTCTGGCCTTGCTGCACAGCTTATGGGATGTTAGTTCTCCAACCAGAGATTGAAACTGGGTCACAGGCCAGAGCAGTGAAGGCTTAACTAATCACCAGATCCTAACCATTGGACTGCCAGGGAATTCTCTGGAAATTCCTTATATTAGAAATTAATAGAAAGAGAACAGGTTTCCCCTCCTTGGAGTTAAATCTATACAGAAATAAAAACAAGAAATTTCTTTAAGTATCAGTTAAAGAAGTTCCTTGATCCCTCTGCCCAGTACTCGTGCCATTTCCATTAGGTCTTTTCTCCCTCCATTCAACATCCCTCCTTATGAAAAACAGGGACATGCAGAAACATAACCTCCAATTAAATCTCCTGAACTTTGTTTGCTACATAACAAATAGGTTTGGATATTCAGAGCATATTCACTTATTATATTGTACAGTCACCAATATAGCTTCAATAGTAAAAACAAATGAGGGTTTCACTGTTACAATGAACATTATTTTTTATAATGAGGAGACATAGTCTTCCTTTGACTTTAACATTTTGTCTTGTTAACATCTCTGTTTCCCCTCCCTCCACTCTATCATAATAAAGCTTTTACTGGAAAGGGGGGTGGGGGGTGACTAACAACAACAAAGAATCACTACTCTTAAGGGAAGCAGGAGACAATGACTGTTAAGGATATCAAACTGGATAGCATGCTTTATGTCTAGCTTCTTCCTGCTCCATTTTATTGTTGCTGAAATAAATATTGGCTACTAAAGCCTTATGAAAGTCCATAAGTAGTCACATAAATCTGGCTGTGACTATGTAATCCATCTCTTTGGAGAGAAAGAGAACAGTCATCTAAGAATTGTACAAATATCTGCCTTTAATAGCTTCAGATTTTCATAGACTGCTTTAGCAACAAATTTGAAAATAGTTTTGTATCTATATTTAAAGTTTGAAATTGCACCCACTTTTGTTCCATTTCACAGTAGTTACTGTGCAGATTGTTCCATTATTTCTCAAGTTATAAAGTAATTTTACTGAAAATTTTCACAACACTTCATTGGTACAAGCTAAAACTGCACTTTGCTTACAATCAAACAAAGCAACATTTTTTGCCATTCAACCCATTATTACTTTCTTCCCTAAACGGTGAAAAAAATCAGGACATATATTTTCCCCTTAGAATATGAAACTTTTCCCTTAGGTGAATGCCTAATGTTTGTGTTTTATTTTTCAAGCAGAACACTCCAATTGCAGTCCCCAAACCAAGTGGAAAGATAGATTATGTCATTTCTTATCTCTATAGCATGAGCACTACACACCCAAGCCCAAGTATAAAATAACAAGATGAAAATATTATGCATGTGGCTCATTTAGTGAATAGAAAACTCATCTTCTAGTACTATATATGTTTTCACGGAAATAAAATTGGAAAAGAAGACTTGATATCTCACAATGCACTAATATGAAAACACCACATTGATAAAGTTGGAGAGAAAAATGTCAGGTTCCAATACCTCATATTTGCTAGCTGTTTGTTATATGCTTTTTACACCAGGGGTGTGAAAGACTTAGCAAATACATTTTTAAAAATACCATATTTAGATGTAGTTACTTTTACACTGTGAACCCTTAGAGATTCTTCTAGGTACAGACAGTTTCCATAAGAACAATAGTTTTATAAAACCTCTCATGTTTGGGTTTGCTTTTTGGGTTTTCTTTTCCTTTTTTTTTTTTTTGGTCTAAGTTATTTATTTTTTTAACTATTTTCTTTTTTATGATTAGCTTATAGCTCTGTAGTTCCAGCTGTTTCATTCTGTAACTCTAAAACCCTATCACTAGGGAGTTCTGTGTAATTGCCCATAATATGTACCACATTATCCATTTCAGGAACTGTGCTGAAAGACAGCAGCAGTAAGGGGGTTTCTAAAGGCAGTCTGGTTTACACTAATGGACCTAACAGGAAGGAAATGCAATTTGAAAGAAGCTGATGCATATGTTCTATTGCTGAATATAATGTTTGATTTAATTATTAACTGTCAGTGATGGAGAGGCAGATCCTGTTCAGCCCTACTTAGAGTGCAATGCTTTGCATTCAAAGAAAATAAACGACAGAAACTTTTGTCTTTCAATCCATGACTTAACAAAGAATAGATGCCTCCTTCCACAAACAAGTCATAGCTTTCAAAATTGCCTTTACTTTAGGTATAAATTCGACAATAAAAATTTCTGGCTAGCATTTTCTTTTTTCATTTCTTATTTTTTATTGTTGGGGGGCTGAGAACTAGTATCATACATGAAAACTTTCTCTGAGAAGTGGTTTTGAATTAAACACAGAGGCCTGAACTGAGTCACTTTCTGAATTTTCTAGTTAGGGACCCTATCGTGTGTTGAGGCAGAAGACGTTTTAGCAAAGAGAGCTGAAATGCATGGCTTTATTTTCCTTCCTCTTTTTCCCAGAATGAGTGATTTGGCACTCAGCTTCTGTCCATTTCTTTTAATTGGCATTTTGCAACTTCCACTAAGGCTCTCCTTTGCTTTGAAAGCCCGTAATTGTGTGTGAAAGGCAGAGAGCAAGATGTAAAAAACAGATTCGTTAGAGAGCAGACATATTCATGTCTCTTCTTAGTTAGTTTATTCCTTCATTGGTACAAAATGACCTAATATATACAAAGAAAGGGGCATCAGCCCACTGAATTTGCAAGGGAGCTCAGTGGACAAAATATTCTGTTGGGTCAGTCAGCTGGAAAAGAGTGGTTTAGTACTATGTGTAAACAGAATAATAGGGCCATGTAATTTTAATTGTGCATTTTATATCTATCTGGTGAGATTATTATCTTTGACACTAGCCTAGACAGATGCATAACGGGGGCTGAAATTAAACAATAGTGATGATATTTGGAGCTCATCCAAAATGCTCTCTATTGTTTACGTAAGTGGCTCCAACATCATTATTTGATCCATAATTTCTCATTTTTTATTACACATATGTTCTTGCATAGAACAGCACACAACATCAACTCAGTGGGAGGCATTTTTCTTTACAATTTCAAAAGGAATTGTTTATTTTTGTCATGAGGATAATAGAAAGCAATGAAGCTTCCTGGAAATACAATACCACAATTCAAATGTCTAATTGATTTAGACAGATTAAGTAAAAAATATAGGGCCAATCTATATTTTTGTTCTCTCTAACAGTCCAAATGTCTTATTTGAGTGTTTCCATTCTTATGCTAGGCTGAGGGATTCACTATTTTAGTTATGAATGACTGGGATCTGGCTCATGTAGAATCATTACTAAACTGATAGAGTTTAATTCTAATGTTCTCAATTCGAAGGAATTTAGAAGAATATAATTTATCCACCCAAGTGCCTATGAAAGCAGTGCTTGATGAACTTGAAAAGATTTGAAAGCTCAGTTCCTAGAAGCATATTAATCACAAATACTGAATTATGCTACTCAAATTCTATCATTGAAATCAAGCCATATAATAGCCAGGCTCTCATTTTTTCCCCCAAACTATAGTTATATAGGTTTGATACATTCTCAAAGATGATTTTAATAAGACCTTAAATCTTCTACACTTTAGTAGAAAATAATCTTCCAGTAGGTACTACTGTCCTTAAAAACAGCTACCTAATCCATGTACATAAAACATATCGTATGTCCACTTATAAATATATATATATATAATGCCATAAGATAAAATCACTCTGAAAAGTACTCAAAAATAAAGTATAACTGTGTTGTATTTGAGCTCTCATTTGTTGTAATTTCAAGTAACTACACATTTTTTACTATACTTTTAGAGATGACCATTTCATATTCATAGTTATAAGCTTAAACTTAATTTTCAAATGATAGACATTTTAAATGTGTTTAGATGTAAGTGTTCAAAAAAGAAAAGTGTACATTTGGACTGTGACCTGCCTGTCCTTTTCAGTGTTTAGAAACATCATGTACGGTGTCTGACTTATCCCGTTGCCAAAGTGGGATATTTGCTCCAGATTTCTATGGTCGCCTCTCCAATGCACACAACACACAAGTGCTGAGTAATCCCTCTGAAAATTACAACACTTCAAACCTGCTTATAAATGCAGTTTTAAAAATGGTCATGAGACGCTACAAAGTGGGACTGAGGTCATTCCAGAGGTTACAGCTACACACCTGTGGGCTGAGGGGAGTAATTCCCTCCCAGGCTGAGAGCTCTGTTTATAAATACAATGCAAATATTTGACTGTGCAGGTGTATCTTCATTTCGAATCTGATTCCACCAGGCAGCAAAACAGGTGTCCTGGCTGCATGCTAATCAGGAAAAAAAAAAGTCTGAAATATGCATCTGCATACTGGCATCTGGGCAGAAATTGTCCGAACACATTCTCAGAGGGAGTCTTAGAAAATGGGCCTCTTTTGCTTTACTTAGTACTGTGAGATGTATTTTGCATATGGAAAAACAAATTCACCACCCATTAGGGACAGCTACTACGCATGGCAGATGAGGCAGCCAGAATGCAGACACAGACTAACAAGCTGGCTAAGTTTAAGACAAGTTGGTAAAAGTTTCTGGGTTTTCTGGAAGTGTAAAGTGTTCCCTAACAACAGCATTGGATCTCCAAGAAGGCAGGGGGCAGGGGTTGTAGGAAGGAAAGCAGAAACATGGGTGATGTTTATGCAGAAGTTTCCTATTTTGGTTCCTTCGTTTAGTTCCATTCGCTTTTTAAATTTTAATTCCTCCCTTTTTCCTCCTCAGGGACACCTCTGCTCTTTTCCTTCTTCTTAAGATGAGAACTGAATTTTAGTTGATAGGATTTTCAGAATACAAAAATATGGTGAGTTGGATTAATTAGAATATTTCACAGAAACCTCACTGCCTTCAGTTATCCTCTTGACAAAGATAAATGCAAATTCTTGCAGGATTCATCAAATCAAGTCACATTTTCTAGATCCATTCCTATAGGTGCTAGACAACTAAAGTAGCATAATAAAGAGGGGAACAGCTTTTTTTAAAAAAAGAACAAATAGAAGATAAGCAGTAAAATATATTCATAGCTCCTGGAATTTGTTCGGTTCTGAATTTTTATTTGGTCCATCTGCCCTACCATATATTAATATGACAATATGTCTCAAAGATATGCATTTCTAAATTTAAATATTTACTTTGGATCATATTGGTTTAAGTGGGTATTTGTGCTGACTTAAGTTTCAAATTAAAATTATCCAGAGAAAGAAATAATTGTGCCCTTTAGTCCACAACAATAAGCTACAAGTTTTGACCATATATGAAATTCTCTGACTTTTATTTATTAACAAAGGAGGAAGCTCTGTGGGAAACAGTCAAAACCACAGAATCTCTACTTTACCAGAGGCCACAATTGCTCCCCTTCTTCCCAAAGTCAGGACTTCCTTGGTGGCTCAGACAGTAGAGAATCTGCCTGTAATGCGGGAGACCTGGATTTGATCCCTGGGTCAGGAATGTCCCCTGAAGATGGGCGTGGCAACCCACTCCAGTATTCTTGCCTGAGAGTTCCACAAACAGAGGAGCCTGGTAGGCTACAGTCCAAGGGGTCCCAAAGAGTTGGATGCCGCTAACACTTTCACTTTTCCCAGTCAGCTCCAGCTAGGCTTCTATTAAATGTGTGTTCTTCTATCATGTTGGTGACTGAGAAAAAGATTCAGTGGACAGTAAAATCTACATTTTAATAACATTTTTTATATTTATGCAAATTCATCACTGATTTTTTAAAATTCTAGGCACCGGGTGCTCTAGCCAAAGCCAGTGTTTTCTCCATAATAAATGTTCACTTTTTAATTATCAGAAAAGAACATAAGACCTTCAAGAAACATCTCCCAAGAGCCTAGAGTTTTCCAAAACTCCACTGTAACAGCATTCAGTTCAGTTCAGTTCAGTCTCTCAGCCATGTCCGACTCTTTGCGACCCCATGAATCGCAGCACGCCAGGCCTCCCTGTCCATCACCAACTCCCGGAGTTCACTGAGACTCACGTCCATCGAGTCAGTGATGCCATCCAGCCATCTCATCCTCTGTCGTCCTCTTCTCCTCCTGCCCCCAATCCCTCCCAGCATCAGAGTCTTTTCCAAGGAGTCAGTCAACTCTTCACATGAGGTGGCCAAAGTACTGGAGTTTCAGCTTTAGCATCATTACAGCATTAGTACTAATAAATTTTGGACATTATAATGGTGCAAAGTTTGACATGAGGTAAAAAGAATCTTCTCATCACTACTTCACTCAATATACCCAGGCCTGGATGGCATTCCTGCATCAGTGTCCCTTGACATGTACTCCTACTTCAAGCCCAATTCAAATGATATCAGAGCTGTAATTTTTCTTATTACAACTCAAAAGTGAAGTGAAGTGAAGTTGCTCGGTCGTGTCTGACTCTTTGCAACCCCATGGAGTGTAGCCTACCAGGCTTCTTAGACCATGGGATTTTCCAGGCAAGAGTTCTGGAGTAGGTTGCCATTTCCTTCTCCAGGGGATCTTCCCAACCCAGGGATCAAACCCGGGTCTCCCGCATTGTAGGCAGATGCTTTACCCTCTCTTAAGTGGAAATTAAATCAGTTCTTCCTTATTTGAAAATTCTGGCATTTAATTCATGTTGAGAGAGAGAAAAAAAGAGAGAGATTGAGAGAGAACAAGGATTGTTGCTTAAGTAACAGTAACATCCAATAGAGACTTTACAGATTAAAAATACAGATTAAGAAATTGGCATATATTAATAAATTGAAATTACAATTGTTTATTCAGTTACTCCAAATCATGTTTTAGAATAAGCTGTATAAAAAATAGTGAAAATTTTTATTTTACTAATTTCATTCTGAAAATGTCCTACTCTCATTTATTTGATTAAAATGTGTAAAAAGATTTGAAATGAACAGGCTGTAAGTTAGGAATGTGGGCAAATCCTCCCTATAGAAAGCTTTGTATGACCTTCTATCTTGACTGCCCTTTCCATATAACTTTCAGATTGCTCTATATATCATGAGTATGACTCATGTAAATATCTCTAGATAGGCCTGTGGCAAGGAAGTCCTTTCCTATGTCATTATCTTTTAAGGAGGGATAGTCACCTGTATTATTTGACAGCAGATGAATTGGCATATACTAAGAGATTGCCAGGAGAAATATCAATAACCTCAGATATGCAGATGACACCACCCTTATGGCAGAAAGTGAAGAAGAACTAAAAAGCCTCTTGATGAAAGTGAAAGAGGAGAGTGAAAAATTTGGCTTAAAGCTCAACATTCAGAAAACTAAGATCATGGCATCTGGTCCCATCACTTCATGGAATATAGACGGGGAAACAGTTGAAACAGTGTCAGACTTTATTTTTTTGGGCTCCAAAATCACTGCAGATGGTGACTGCAGCCATGAAATTAAAAGACACTTACTCCTTGGAAGGAAAGTTATGACCAACCTAGATAGCATATTCAAAAGCAAAGACATTACTTTGCCAACAAAGGTCTGTCTAGTCAAGGCTATGGCTTTTCCAGTGGTCATGTATGAATGTGAAAGTTGGACTGTGAAGAAAGCTGAGCACCAAAGAATTGATGCTTTTGAACTGTGGTGTTGGAGAAGACTCTTGAGCATCCCTTGGACTGCAAGGAGATCCAACCAGTCCATCTTAAAGGAGATCAGTCCTGGTGTTCATTGGAAGGACTGATGCTGAGGCTGAAACTCCAACCTTGGCCACCTCATGTGAAGAGTTGACTCATTGGAAAAGACCCTGATGCTGGGAGGGATTGGGGGCAGGAGGAGAAGGGGATGACAGAGGATGAGATGGCTGGATGGCATCACTGACTCAATGCACGAGTTTGGGTGAACTCCGGGAGTTGGTGATGGGCAGGGAGGCCTGGCATGCTGTGATTCATGGTGTCGCAAAGAGTCAGACATGACTGAGCGACTGAACTGAACTGAAGAGAAGTGATTATCTGCAAGTACAATAATATTGATTGGGGCTATTTTGCTGGTGAATAAAGGTAAAAGACACAACTGACATAATTGGAGCTCAAATATAATTGAATAGAGGTTTTAGCTTTTATATAAAGAGCTGAGGCTACTATGGCAAAGCAATATTGAGCTCATTTGGGATAGGTTATAAAGTTCCTAAAATACATTTTATAAATGAGCAAGTTCTGTAAAGAGAATGTCACAAGTATATAGATGCCTGTGTGTTTTAACCATGTCTACTCGCATACATTAATTGAGTAGAGAGAGATTGAAATCAAATAATCATTTTATTTAAAATAGCCAATTAGTTTTTGGCTGAGTAACATAACTCTCTCCCCCACCCTAAAGTGCTTTGCCTATTTCCATCAGCCAATTTAAGTTTAAAAAAAGAGTAAAGTATAAGAAAAAGAGAAAAACAATAATCATTCCAGAAATCCTGTGAGTCTACATGGTATAAGGGAATTTATGTTGTTTGGAGCTTCAAAGAAGGAAAAAAGAATAAATTAAGAGTCTTGGAGAAAAGGAAAAATCTCTTTGAGTAGTCCTGAGCACTCCTTGCCGAGAGCAGTGCTTATCGAGCAAGTGACCTTTATGAGATTATTGTTTATGATCACTTGGCAAGTGCCAAGAGTAGCAGGAAAGAATATTCCAATTTATTTCAAAGGTTACATATCAAAATTGAATATGCAGTACAACTACATTATCATATGATGCAAGTTTACATAAAAAGTTGGAGTTGAATCATACCATTGTTTCTCTTCAACCCACTGTGTTTTGATTTCTATTCTGTGAACCACGCTCCTTTTAATTCTTAAATAGAATATAGTGTAGTGATGCAAGTAAAAGGGAAAATGCTTTGTTGTTGTTGATTCTCCAACTGAGAAACTGGGTTCAAGTGTGACAGATCTATGCAATTATTTCTTTAATGTATTCTATCCAAAATTTAATTTCAATTTTAATGTTTTTAACACAGTAATCACTGTCATCTAGCAAAGTGCTTATGGTAGTTAAAATAATACAAAAAGTCACCTGGGGGACAGCAAGAGGGAATTCTGCTTTGATGAGGGAAGAGAATTTGACAACTCAGACACTTTTATTTTCCCCTGCCATAATAGACTTTTAGGGAGAAGCAACTGTACATTTTGCTTTCTTCAATTTTCCTGTACATGCAACTTAATGTTTTAGTTCAGTAAGTCTGCTCATCCTCAACTTTGTCACTTTGCACAGAGTGAAATGCAAACCAGCAGAGTCTCCTCTCCTCTTCCTTTCTTTTCACTTGTCAAATTCGGTCATCAGGGAAATGCCAGTACAGGGTTGCCTGCCGGGAACCAGCGTGAGGAGCTCCGCCTATGGCAAAGGTCATGAGGAAGGAGGCTCTGCATACGCAAAGGCAGGATCCAGCCTCAGGAGTCCCCCTGGAAATTCTCGAGCATCTACCCCCAAAACCAGAGTCTGCCTACTTTCTGCTTTGTGGTCTCACTTATACCTCTGACTTTACGGGGGGCTGTCCCCCACTACCTCTCTCTGAAAAAACAGTTAACTTATAGCTCCGGTTAATAGTTCCTGGGTGTGATAGTGTTTCAACCTACAAACTCCTTTGGAAGTCCTCTAGCCTGCCTGAATAGGTTTTTCTGGCCACATGTGATTGTTCAGAGCCTCCCAACTATGAGAGGCATGAGATGTTCTAAACTGTCTAAATACAGATTCCTTTGAGCAGTTAAAAGATTGATTAGAAATTGTATCGGTGAAGGGTTTTTCACTTGTTGGGCCAATGTTTGCTGCTAAGTTTCCATATCCCTTACCTGCTGAGTCCCTGGCAGTGTATTGATGAATATAATTGGTGTAAGTAGTAGCTTTAATGTTTGCAACATTGGACCCTTGAGTTAATTCTTTTTCTTGTTATAGCCCACCACACCTTTACCCTATAGGAATGCAACTTTATCTAATGCTTTTGGAGGGTGGCACCTGACTAATCACGTTTAGAGAAAAATAAGCTTTCTGAAGAAAGGGTCTTAAAATGTTAACAGGCCTCCAGGCCAGAAGATGATGCAAATCACCTAAACTTTTGCATATGATAAGTTTGCAGGAAGAAAGCCTGGCTTACTGCATGACTCTACCCCTTCCCCCATTATCCTCTATGCATAACTTAAGGTATAAAAACTACTTTGGAAAATAAAGTGTGGGCCTTGTTCACCGAAACTTGGTCTCCCCATGTTGTTCTTTCTCTCACCTTCTGGCTGAATTATTCAGCCTCTTTTCTCCACTGAATTTCCTCACTGAGCTATCCTTATTTCAGCCTCTTTTCTCCACTGAATTTCCTCACTGAGCTATCCTTATTTAACCACTCTTTATATCCTTAATTAACGTTTAATTAAGCAATTGTTTCCTGATCCTCGCCGCCGCTGTCCCCACTTCGAATTCCCTGGATCCACCCGGGCTGGACCCTGGCAGTTGCCCACAGCTAACCTCATTTCTTTCTTAACATCTGTAACCTGTAAAAGAATATCATTGTTTCACAGAATGAAGAAGCAGTTCTTGAAATCAGCAGATCAATCTACAAATATTTGCTTAATGTCTTCTAGACCCACAGTACACTGGTGTCAAGGGTTCAATACCTAGGCAATGACTTTATCCTAGGACCAAAAAAGAGCAAACAAGTTCTCATTTTCCTTCTATCTCCTGACTCCTAAATCCTCCCCAGGAATTGAAGACATGGTAAGACAGCATGACACGGGGTTCCTCAGGAAGGACTGCTGCACAAGATCCCTAGGACAGAAAACTATTTTTCCCCCTGAAACTGGGAATTTTAAATCAGGACTCTCTATGATTAAACTACAAATACATTTCAAACTGGTAGCACAGAAGGGTCCAACACACCATCTTCTAGCATCAGAGCCCCTTTAAATAAGAGAATCTGAATAGCTCCCGCCGCTTTTGAAATGCCCTCTGATCTCCACGGTCTCTAATGCCTGCTTTCACGTGTACTTCCGCGGGTTCCTGCAGTAACTGACAGTGCGGCTTCCTAGGACTTCAAAGCCAAACTTTTCGCTTTGTCTGGTGAAAGGGAATTTAAAGAAGGACAACAATGAAACAGACATAATGCTGGAAACTGGGTGTTGAGGTAAACAAACCTGAAGGATTTTATGCAGAAATAGAAAGTTGCATCACCACAGGAAAAAAAGTCAACACAGACTCTCAAACTTAATGGCTCCTCCTACTTGCAACTTGTAGGTTTCACAGGCCTATTATCCAACACTGATCTTGTAAGGGAAACCTTGTTGGAAAGTGTTCTCATTCTATAGCTGGAAAACAAGGATGACTGATTCTACTCTTTCAAGACAACAGTTAGTGTGCCGTGTCATTACAGGAGCACTCAGTTGTTTTTCTCTTTGCTCACTCGCCCACTCAGTACATGTTTATCTAGTACTTCCT
Source organism: Bos indicus x Bos taurus (assembly GCF_003369695.1). Taxonomy (NCBI): domain Eukaryota; kingdom Metazoa; phylum Chordata; class Mammalia; order Artiodactyla; family Bovidae; genus Bos; species Bos indicus x Bos taurus. The sequence goes on along the minus strand of NC_040078.1, from coordinate 44,985,421 downwards.
TTGTTCCAGGTACAATGCTGAGGGCTTTCAGATACTTTATCTCATTTAAAAGTATTTTATTCCTAGTTGATGGTGGTGGGTTGGTTAGTCACTAAATTGTATCCAACTCTTGTGACTCCGTAGATTTCTCCAGGGGAGAATACTGGAGTGGGTTGCCATTTCCTTCTCCAAGGGGACCTAACCGACCCAGGGATGAAACCTGCATCTCCTGTATTGCAGGCAGATTCTTTACCTTTATAGATGAAGAAATTTAGGCTCAATGAAATTAACTTGTCCCGAATCACAGCTAATTGTTAACCCAGGACTTTGAACTCCAAGCCCACTCCAAGAGTCTCCAATGAAAAGAAACCTAGTGACACTGCTGTGGAAGCAGAGTGGTGGGAGAGATGAAAGGGGACGAGCATAGGGAAATCTGAAAAGAATCTGCATTGTCAGCTGAGATCGGATTTAAGGATGTACAGAGTATCATTGGTTCCACAGTTATCCAAGATGAAAGAGCAATTTGTGCTGGAGAGTGAGAAGGCTTTGAAATGAAAGAAGGTGGATGGAGTTCTGAGAGCGATGAGAAACATGATGTGTTTGTAACCAAGCCAGGACCATACGGGGCCTTCCTGGTGCAGGACACCTCCTCCATGCCCCCTCCATGTCCTCTGCCTGCCACTTGTGGGTAGAAAAGCCTTAGTTTCCTAGGCCTTCCCTGAGTTCCAAAGAATAATCTAATTAGAGAAGTGAGAAAATGCAGAAACAAAGGAAATAGTCGAATAAGACAAAGTAATAAGAGTTTGGCCATTATATAAAGTCAAGGACCTTTGTTTCCTCTGCAAGGACTATAGATAATACTCTGGGCTATGGCCTAACAGCTGTTTTGCACATTTTGAAACCCCCATCAGGTGAAATAAGTTAACTATTTGCTGCCCAGAAGCATATAGGTCCCAGATTGGTTGAAACTAGAAGGTTGGTAATGTGACTCCCAATTACCTCACCATCAACTAATCAGAAGGGGGGCTTTCCTGGTGGCTCAGTGGTAAATAAACTGCCTACCAAGCAAGAGATGCAGGTTCGATCCCTGAGTTGGGAAGATCTCCTGGATGAGGAAATGGCAACCCACTCCAGTATTCTTGCCTGGAGAATCTCATGAACAGAGGAGTCTGGTGGGATACAGTCCATGGGGTTGCAAAGAGTCAGACACGACTCAGCAACTAAACAACAACAACAAACCAGTCAGAAGAATGTCCATGAGCTGATCACACACCCCACCAGCTCCCTCCCTCATTCTGTCTATAAAAACCTTTTCCTGAAAGCTATTGGGCAGTTCAGGCCTTTTGAGCACTAGCTGCCTAGAATTTTTGGTTGACCCTGCAATAAATGCTGCACTTTCCTTCACTATAATCAAGTGTCCATAGATTATTGGCTTTACTGCGTACAGGTGAGCAAACCCAAGTTTGATTCAGTAACATGTTCACAGTGAGGACAATGTAATAAGATGAAGGACTGGTTGTATGAGTTGTGTTCAGATAACGTGGGATCTTGAAAAGCACACACAAAGCTTGACATGCACAGGGCATGATGCAATGTTTCTGAGCACAGGCGGTGAGGTCATATTGTGCTTTAGAATCATTTTCCAGCATCACTTGGAAGCTGAAGAAGCGAAGATACAGGAAGCAAAGACTGTCATGCTTAGAAAGCCACTGAAATATTTCAGTCTAGAAGTAGAGAAAATCCAACCCTGAATAAGGGGTGTGGAAAGAAAGAGGGGTGTTATCCCTCTCTTCTCAAAATAGTCCTGTCTATGCAAAATGATAAAAGTCGGTGTAGATAGGATAGCTGAAGTGGAGGCTTTGCAGGATGTGAAACTCCCGGTCTGGTTTCAGCATCTGTGAAATGGGACCGATGATGCCTGCCTCCCTGCATATCACGCTTGGTGGTGCTGCTGCCATTCTTACAGAGCCTCCATTGGTGTATTGTTGCCCCTTCCTGCTTGGTTTACATGCACATCAATAACCCTTCTGCCCAGCGGTGCTCAGATAGCTCCTGCTGGCATTTTCCTTCTGCCTGTACACTTGGCTTGTCCCACCTCCTCTCACTAGTCCTCAGAGGCCCAGACGTATCGGCTAACTCCACTGCTCCCCGCCCTGCAGCTGCTTTTTCACACAGCCAGTCACCAGAAAAGCAGCAGTGTATATCCTTGCTTGACTCTAACAGCACCACCTCAGTCCAGGCAAAGAAGTAAATTGGAACTGACACGATCCACTTAGAGTTTTAGGCATTTGTTTCTGGACTCTCTCAGAGCATTTACTGGTTAGGATGGAATAAAATGTATTGAGTTTCTCTCTCTCTCTTTCTTCTTTTTATTTGTCTTACCTACAGCCTTTCTTCAAAGCATCTGTTAAAGCCTGAGCAACAACTATGCCTTAATTTTCGCAGTATCTGTGATGAAGGGTGTGGTGACTATTTTTTAAATTTATTTTTAATTGGAATACAATGGCTTTACAATGTTGTTGATTTCTGCTGTACAGCAATGTGAATCAGCCATAAGTATGCATATATACCTTCCCTCTTGAGCCTCACTCACGTTCTACCCCCATCCCACCCCTCTAGGTTATCATGGAGTACCAGGTTAATTAACCTGTTTTACAGAAAAGGGTTCTAAATTAGGAGGAGGAGGTGTGGTGACTTGCCCAGGGTCACACTGTGAATCTGTTCTCTGGGGAGGATCAATACAAGTATTCCTGAAGTTTCCAAGCAACTTCAGTGAAGTGAGTGTTAATTGTTCAGTCACGTCTGACTCTTTGTGACCCCATGCACTGTAGCCCACCAGGCTCCTCTGTCCTGATACTGAAATGGATAGCCATTCCCTTCTCCAGGGAATCTTCCCAACCCAGGGTTCAAACCTGGTTCTCCTGCATTGCAGCAGATTCCTCACTGTTTGAGCCACCAAGGAAACCCCATTCCAATATTCTTGCCTGAAAACTCCCATGGACCAAGGAGCCTGGCAGGTTACAGTCCAAAGTGTCGCAACTTGACGGGACATGTTAATTTAAAACTGAGATATGAACCTTCGGTGTCATGTTACTACTTGTAATCCCCTGTTCTTGAGGTCAGTGATTTTCAAACCGTTGCTCAAAGAAACTCGAGGGTCCACAGTTGGTGCTTCGGGGTTTGGAGCAAGTCATAAAACATTTCCTGCTAAACAATGAATATTTAAACTGTCAGGGAACCCTGACTTTTCTCTCATTTACATATTGAAGTTGTGTGTGAGAATTCCATTTTTGAAGTTTGAGCCCCACCGTCAGGTCGCACTGTTACTCAGTGTAGGCAAGGGTTCAATACTTTCAAGTCAGCGCCTCAGCGACTCTTCAGTGATGTTACATGCATAAGAAGCAGAACTTCAAGGTCTAAACTAACTGTATAACAAACAATTTCTCATCAAGAGACATGCAACCCATTATCCTCTGAAATAATTTGAGATTAAAGACTTTTTTTTCTTTTGGCCACATGCCCTTGATTTATATTGACCAAACAGAAATGGAAAGAAAGTTTCCATCCATAGCACTTATTAATATTTTGTGTAAGAGTCTATCACGTTATGATTTCATAGCATACCTCATAAAATAACACTGTTCCCAACTATTAGTCTCACCTTGGATCCAACTGAAGGTGTGGGAATAGGCTCTTAAAAGCTGAGATTGCAGAAGTGCTTCTCCTGGTGTTTGCAAGAGGTTTTAGTTCCCAGATTCTGAAACTCCTTTCAAATCTGATGTTACTTTGCTATTAGCTCATGACAGTAAAAGCATGCTCAGGGAAATCTCCTAAACAATTAGACAAGTCTACATTTTCTACTCTTTATAGCAGTCCTCCAGTTAGATGCTTTTCAAACATCATTCCTTCTCTGGAGTGACCCAATTCACACAACTTATGCACTCCTTCTCAGCTGTCAAGCTCCAGCTCGTGTGTCCTGCCACCAAAGACCAAAGATTGCTCCTCTGGCTATATTTTGTTCGCCCTGCCATTTTATCTCATGGTTCTTCTCCTTTGTGCCCTGTGGCCAGAGAAGCTGATCTGTATTGACTTTATCGATGGATTCAGCCAATGTGAGCACTCACCATAATTAGAGGAAAGGAGGAGAGCGACTGTAGGGTTTTTATCTCCCCAGCTTCCTCCCTAGTATTAAGCTGGCTAGCTAGTGTCCCTAAACTGCATGGGTTAGCTGTATTCTTGAATTGAAGACCTTAGCACCTGTTAAGCAGTTTGTTTGCTTTTTTTCCCAAATGACTTTTTCTGTTCCAGAAATTTCTGTCTCCCCTTACTCCATGAAGCCTGGGAATATAATGACCTCCAACATATCTCACCATCTTGTTTCCCTACACTTGCTCACCTATTGGTAAATAGTCATATTAAAACCTTTTTCTAGAACGAGCTGATTTGAGGATGCATTGCTTCTTGTTGGAATTCTAATGGGGATACTTTCCTTGACCCCACTTTCCCAGGCAAAGTGGACCTCTGTTTCCCGTGCAATTCCATTACAACTCATGAAGGGGTGCCACTTTCACCGTTGCAGTGGTCTGTGTAAAAGCCTCCTTCTCTTCCTAGGGTTTGAAGATATTCTAGAACCTTGGCAATGTTTGTCATGTTACAGAGACTCAGTTAAAGTCAGTGAAGACATTTTTAGCCACTATTTATCATCCTACCAACATGCTAGCAAGGCTTCGAAGGAGCAAAACCTCCTAACACAACTACCTTTAAATGCACAGTGTCATTTTCATTCTGAGGTTCAGAGAAGAGAACAAATAAAAAGGCTTAGTAGTATCTTTATCCCTCATCCTTAAATGTGAATTCTTCCAGGACAGAATTTTTTTTCCCAGTGCTGGGCAAGTGCCTGACACAGAGTAAGCACTTGATAAATGTTTGTTGAATAAATTAATGAGTCTCTATTTTCTTTCTGTGTGAAATCCAAATAGTCAGGAAAGAAGCAAAATAAATATATACTCTTTTGTTATATTAATTTTAGAAATTGAAATTTTTACACCCTAATTTGGGGAGCAAGAGTATATGGACGCTGTTGATTCCCAAATACTCAAATGTTAGATAAAAGAAATCCATTTAGGATAGTCAAAGCAGAGATTCACTGTCTATGGAGATTTGTATATTTTTTATAAAGCCAGTAATCTTTTTCGTTAATACTAAATAGAACCCACTGCATTTTTTTCAGAGTTTCTGAAAATGTTTTTAATATGTTAAAAATATTTATTCTGGGAATAATGAAAAAAAATAAATAAAAATATTTATTATACACTTTCTATGGACCTGACACAATTTTAAATACAAGAAAAATAAAATCTCTGCCTTCATGGAGTTAACATGTTAATAAGAGAGAAACAATAAAATAGACAAGTGTACAGTGGGTTAATTAGAGATAATTAAGAGAAGGACTAGGAAATGTCAAGGGTTTCTTTTTTTTTGATGAGAAATTTCACCATCATACCCTTAACAGAGTGACACTGGCTCTACCATCCTAATGATGATATTGGGACGTTCTAATGATGGGACATTCTACCCAAGAAGGTAGATACTTGTATGGATGAATTCCTTGAGCTGCTAGAATTTTTTATACATTAAAACCAATTCTTTTGTTGTTCAAATCAACAAGAAAATGCCAACTTAATGGCAGCCGTTTGATTTAGAAAGTAAATTGTTGAGTTGCATTACTCATGATTTCTAAAGGTATCTCAAAAATTAGTTTCTGAATTTGTCTTTTAAACACAGTTTATTTTGGATATGTATGCAAACCTGTGAAAATGACAATAATATCTACATGTGTTACGGCTTCACCCTTTGAAAAACGTGTTCATATATTACTCCTCAGAGTAAATTCAGAATAATAGCATCTTTGTTCTCTGAATGAGGTGACCAAGCACCCATAATGCAGAGTGAGGGGTTTGGCAGAATGTCTGAATTATATAACAAGGAGACGTGAAAAATCTGTGGATGTATACTAACTGTTTGCTCTGAAAATCAGGCTTCCTGGGCTGAGTAAGGAACAGGTAGCTGTATCTATTTTCCTGATGATTTGGCCTTTATAATCAGCATTTGACCTTGTCTTTTATGATGTTAATTTAATAAGAGCAATTTATAGTCCTATACATCTGCTATTGATATCTGAGAGAAAGCTTCCTAGTCATTTCCTTCCTGTTTAAACTATCCAGTTACCAAGAAATTATCAGTATGTGTACGAAACAGAAAGCAAAAGCTTGCAGTTCTAAGATGTTTTAATTTTTAAAAAAGCCTGTCACCCAAATGTTCTGAAGACAAAGAACTCTAGGTGCCGTAAGCAGGATTGTTTACGAATCTGGGCACGTGTGCTCCTTCAAAATCTTCAATATTTTGCTGAAAATAAAGAATTTTGCCTTCATGCATGTAAAATCTGAATTTTCTAACTGCAAAGGTCATGGAATAATGTCAATCTAACATAGAGATGGACGAACTCAATAGCCTAAGGTATAATTAGGTCCTAGAAAAGCCCCCCTCTAAACATAGACTGGAGAAGGCAATGGCACCCCACTCCAGTACTCTTGCCTGGAAAATCCCATGGACAGAGGAGCCTGGTGGGCTGCAGTCCAGGGGGTCGCTAGGAGTCGGACACAACTGAGTGACTTCACTTTCTCTTTTCACTTTCATGCATTGGAGAAGGAAATGGCAACTCACTCCAGTGTTCTTGCCTGGAGAATCCCTGGGACGGGGGAGCCTGGTGGGCTGCCATCTATGGGATCACACAGAGTCAGACACGACTGAAGTGACTTAGCATAGCATAGCATAGCATAGCATAAACATAGACTATTCTTCCTTAACCAAACGCAAAGCCATAGAATCTAGTCCTATGAAATGCTTTGTTTAATAGAAAAAGAAGCTAAAAGCCTAAATTTACAGTGGAGCAACTATAGCTATGGATTCTCAGGTGGCTCAGTGGTAAAGAATCAACCTACCAATGCAGGAAACACAGGAGACTCAGGTTCAATCCCTGAGTTGGGAAGATTCCCTGGAGGAGGAAATGGTAACCCATTCCAGTGTATTCTTGCCATGGAAATCCCACAGACAGAGAAGTCTGATGGGTTACAGTCCGTGGGGTCACAAAGAGTCAGACACAAATGAATGACTGAATACCTAAATATAACTATATCACTTTGATGTTCTGGACAACAACTCACCCTGGCTTCAGCAGCCCAGCAATCTTGTTATTGTTGTTCAGTCACCTAGTTGTGTCCAACTCTTTGTGACCCCATGGACTGCAGCATGGGCTGCATAGTTATATTTAGGTATTCAGTCACTCATTTGTGTCCAACTCTTTGTGATCCCAGGCCTCCCTGTCCCTCACCATCTCCTGGAGTTTGCCCAAGTTCATGTTCATTGCATTGGTGGCGCCATCCAGCCATCTCATCCTCTAACGCTCTCTTCCCCTTCTGCCCTCAATCTTTCCCAGCATCAGGGACTTTTCCAATGAATCAATGGTTTGCATCAGATGACCCAAATACTGGAGCTTCAGCATCAGTCCTTCCAGTGAATATTTAGGGTTGATCTACCTTCAGATTGACTGGTTTGATCTCCTTCCTGTCCAAAGGATTCTCAGGAGTCTTCTCCAGCACCAGAGTTCAAGGCATCAATTCTTTGCCTTCTTTATGGTCCAGCTCTCACAACTGTACATGACCACTGGGAAGACCATGCTGCTACTGCTGCTAAGTCGCTTCAGTCGTGTCCGACTCTGTGTGACCCCATAGACAGCAGCCCACTAGGCTCCTCTGTCCCTGGGATTCTCCAGGCAAGAATACTGGAGTGGGTTGCCATTTCCTTCTCCAATGCATGAAAGTGAAAAGTGAAAGTGAAGTCGCTCAGTCGTGTCTGACTCTCAGCGACCCCATGGACTGCAGCCTACCAGGCTCCTCCATCCATGGGATTTTCCAGGCAAGGGTACTGGAGAGGGTTGCCATTGCCTTCTCCAATGGGAACCCACTATGGAAGACCATAGCCTTGACTATACAGATCTTTGTTGGCAGAGTAATGTCTCTGCTTTTCAGTACACTATCCAAGTTTGTCATCGCTTTCCTGCCAAGAAGCAATTGTCTTCTGATTTCATGGCTGCAGTCACCATCCTCAGTGATTTTGGAGCTGAAGAAGAGGAAATCTGTCACTCCTTCCACCTTTTCCCTTCTATTTGCCATGCAGTAATGGGGACGGATGGCATGATCTTAGTTTTCTTTTAATATTTAGTCTTAAGCTGACTCTTTTGTTCTCCTCCTACACCCTCATAAAGAGGCTCTTTAGTTCCTCTTTGCTTTCTGCCATTAGAGTGTTATCATCTGCATTTCTGAGGTTGTTGATGGTTTTCCGACCTATCTTGAGTCCAGCTTGTAACTCATCCAGCCTGGCATTTCTCATGATGTGCTCAACGTATAGGTTAAACAAACAGTGACGGCAGACAGCTCTGTTGTATTCCTTTTTTGATCCTGAACCAATCAGTTGTTCCATACAGGGTTCTAACTGTTGCTTCTTGACCCACATACAGGTTTCTCAGGAGACAGGTAAGATAGTCTGGTGTTCCCATCTCTCTAAGAGCTTTCCACAGTTTGTCTTGATCCAGACAGTCAAAGGCTTTAGTGTAGTCGATGAAACAGAGAGAGATGTTTTTCTGAAATCCCCTTACCTTCTCTATAATCCAGAGAATGTTGGCAATTTGATCTCTAGTTCCTCTTCCTTTTCTAAACCCAGCTTGGACATTTGAAAGTTCTTGGGTCGCATAATGCTGGAGCCTAGCATGCAAGATTTTTGCATGACCTTACTAGTATGGGAGATGGATGCTATTGCCTGATTGTTAGCACATTCTTTGGTACTACCCTTCTTGGGAATTGAAATGATTGACCTTTTCCAGTCCTGTGGCCACTGCTGAGTCTTCCAGATTTGCTGACATAATGAATACAATACCTTGATGGCATCATCCTTTAGGGATTTGAATAGTTCTGCTGGAATGTCATTGCATCCACTAGCTTTATTAATAGCAGTGCTTCTTAAGGCCCACTTGACTTCGCACACCAGAATGTACAGATCTGGGAGACAAACCACACCATCGTAGTAATCCAGTTCATTAAGATTTTTTTAATACAGTTCTTCTGTATATTCTTTCCATCTCATCTTCATCTCTTTAGCATCGACTAGGTCTCTACCATTTTTACCCTTTATTGTACCCATCTTTGGGCAGAATGCCCCCTTGATATTTCCAATTTTCCTAAAGAGATCTCTAGTCTTTGCCCTTTTGTTGTTGCTTTTTAAATTACTATTTTTTTAAATTAAAGGATAATTGCTTTACAGAATTTTGTTGTTTTCTGTCATATATCAGCATAAATCAGCCATAGGTGTACGTATATTGTCTTCTTCTATTATTAAGCACTGTTCATTGAAAAGGGCCTTCTTGTCTCTTCTAGCTATTCTTTGGAACTCTGCATTTAATTGGATGTATCTTTCCCTCTCTCCCTTGCTTTTTGTTTCTCTTCATTCTTCCACCATTTGTAAAGCCTCCTCAGATAATCACTTTGTCTCTTGCTTTTCTTTTTCTTTGGTATGGTTGTATTACCTATACTAAATTATAATTTTTTAATCTTAATCAGAAAAATTAATCAGAAATCATAGGTATTTGGGGAAAAAAAATCCACTTCTTTTAGGATTTCCTAACTATCCTTATCATTTACTGTTTCTTGTGGCCTTCTAGATAGGAGATAGGAAGCATTTTAATCGGAAAAATAAATGAACGTAGATTTTAGCTAACGTCAGAAGGAAAGGATACTGCAGGATGAAGGGGGAAATGTTAGTGGAGGCTGGAGGCGGGGAGATGGATTACCAAAGATATTTGACTATCGATAGAATCAAAAGTTTAAAGGTAGCAAATATCAATGAACTTTTTTCTCTCTTCAATGTCAGTGAAGAGTGTATGGAGAATGAGTGATGAGTCCTTCACACCATGGATGCAGTCGTCACTGGATGGTCACATATGGATCTCTCATAAGAAGAAGGATACAGCAGGAGATCGCTGAAAGGACCTCAGAAATGGAGGATGTCTTAATGAAAATATTCATCACATCTTGGGCTTATAAACTAAGCTAGTGGACACATTTAAGATTCAAAATTTGGCACCCAGATATTTATACGCAGAGGAAGAGGAGGTCATATATACAGTGTTATGAACAACTACTGGCTTTTTGTTGCCTTTTGCTAAATGTGTCAGTAGCTCAATGGTAAGAGACTCAGATTTCAGACATGTCCATGCATGCTGGGAAAGGGGGAAAGGCAAAGCCAAGTGTACCTCAGATCTTAGAGAGGACATTGCACCATTATTGGGACTACATTTGTCTTATATATGCATTTAATTGAACTTCTGAGTCTTACAGGTAGGGATGTAGTCTATACATGTCTGCCAAAACCTGCATTTATTTTCCATTACATATGGTCACTCACCTACCAAATAACTCACAATTAGCAACGTGTAGTAATGGGAGCTACGTTATTTCTTAAATACTTGGGGAAATACATCCCTCACTTTGATCTTCACACATACAAAATCTATTCATAGGATGAGGATTGTAGAAGTGGTTTCTTACTCTGGGTTAAAGTGGTTAAAAAAAAAACGTAAAAGTGATAAAGAGAAGTATGCCATCAACTTTCTCATTTGGAGTTAAGAAGGCATAGTTTTCTATAGACTATCTTGTAAGACCATAGCATACAGGTTCTATAAGTCTATAGATCAGCTACATTCTGAATTAACTAAGCTTTGATAAAAAAATAAAATAAGCTTAAATAATGATCTGGCATCACAAACCATATTCCTAGAGGGAAATACATCTGTGTGCTCAAATAAAATTTCCAAACACCACATTTATCAGTGTGGAAAGGCAGGAAGGTGAAAACTGGAGTCCCATTTGCTCCATATCTAAAGTGTTAAGAGAGAGGTGGCCAAATGGCAGCGAAAAGTATTCGGAAATTTAACAGGCTTTACCACTCAGGAGCCAGGTTACCTGGGACTTGATACCTGAAGTCTGTGAGCCTCAGTGTCCTCCACTAGAAAAAGGAGAGGCTAACAAAAGCCCTTCATGGGGATTCTGAAAGAATTAAATGAGAGAATGTATAGACAGTGCCTAACACCCAACATTCACTCAAGAAATGGTAATTCCTCTTGTCATAATATTATTGCCTTTTCATTCTCAGTTTTGCTTGTAACACCATTTCAGAATCTCTTCTCTCCAGCTCAATATTACTTTCTAGTTTCTTCTACTCCTGTCTTTACATCCTTGCTTTCTCTCTAGACCCGAAGCAATATCATTTTGTGGTCCACCATTGAACTAGATTCTTTTCTAACTTTTCCTGAAGGACCCTTCCCCTTTTTAAGATGCTTTTTACAAGTTTGTATTTTCTGAGTACCTACTGTATGTCAAAACCTTGCCATGTATGTCTACCTACTGTATGTCATATCTACTATATGTCAAAACCTTCACAAATATTAGGATCCCATCTAATCTGCATAATAACCTATGTAGAATTATTTACTAGGAAATCTAAGGCTCAGGGAGAGTCTATAATATGCCCAGAGTGGAAGAGCAGGCATATACATGTCCTTTTGTCACATTATAGTTTTCAGTTAAGATCACAGAGACTGGTTTTCTTTTTGGACTAAATAGAAAGTAAAGGCAAAAACAAAAAACAGAAAACCACAGACTAAGAAGTGGGAAAAAGAGAACAAAAAGGAAATTAATTTTACCTGAAGTTCACCTGATCCAGATTTCCACCATTCACCTATTAAGAAGATGTTCAGATGTTTAAGGATTACAATCACATCTCTGAAAACGAACTTCAGTATGTGGGTCCCTTTTCTATCCGGGTGGCTCAGTGGTAAAGAATCTGCCTGCCAGTACAGGACACTTGGATTTGATCCTGGTCTGGGAAGATCCCCTGGAGAAGGAAATGGCAACCCACTCCAGTATTTTTGCCTAGAAAATTCCATGGACAGAGGAGTCTGGAGGACTGCGGTCCATGGGGTCGCAAAAGAGTCAGACACAAATTAGTGACTGAAGAACAACCCTTTTCTATGCCTTGTCTTAGATGTAATGGCACCGTCTGATCATTGTGTTCACAAGTCATGTTGACAAACAGTCTGGTGAGAACTCAGCACTGGAGGGGTGTGGTCTGTTGTGTGGGGCAGACACTGCAGTATGCAGGGGGTTCTCACAGAAATGCAAGCGACGGACACTCCGTTTTCCTAGCTCTAGCACGCCTGTTTAAAAAAAAGAAAGAAAGAGAGAAAACAACAACGTGACATGCCTCTGAGACATGTCACTTGCCGTAAATCACTGCTACTGCCAGTTGCACTTTGAGTCGCTTCCTTTTCGGCCTGGCTCCTCCTCCGAGATTTTCAGGTAAACAGCCTGAGATTAGTATACATAATGTATAGTTAGGAGCATGAGTGCTTTTACTTCTAACGTTCTTATTAAATTGAAGCCATAGCAAATAACCTTAATGTAACAATGATTTTGAACATCAGTGGAAGACTGAGTTATTACGAAGAAATCCTAATATCAAGGGAAATGTCAATAATCTACATGATCTCTCCTATTAGCAGATTTTACAGGAAGATCTCTCTGTCCAGAAATCTATGTACAATTCCAGGTAGTTGAAGGTCCCTTGGAGAGCTCTCTCTACACAAGTGCGTCAGGACTGTTTGTTTCACTCTGCTTTTTCTGAGGCTAAAGTTTCCTATCTTGGCAATGATGTGGCACAGAGGCTGTTAGCTTAAGATAATTGATTCTTCCCCTGATTTTAGTACTTCCCTTGAATGGCTCCCAATCCAGAATCAAGGAGAGAATAAAAAGAGAACTGAAAAGATGAGAAGGGAGGGAAGATGGGGGCATGGGGAAGGGAGGGAGAGAGGGAAAAAAAAAAGATTACTGACAAAACATTACTTGAAAACAACATTGTCAGTACCATCATTGTCGCTCAATTCAAAAAGGTACAGTTTAAAATTCATAATGAAGTCTATTCTAACTGTGAAATATACAGGTTTTGAAAGATATTTCTGTTGTAAAAAACTATGAATGCTATGAAATAGATATGTTTCTTTTTTTCCTACATTTTAACCTTTGAGGGTAACTTTACTGTGAATTATGTGAAGTTATCAGCCATATCCAATTAAAAATGCTAAGCCAGTTTCATCTTGAAAGAGAGACACTGACAATATCTAAATATATATATGTGATAAATTAGTTATTGTCAAAGCGATGGCCTCTCTTTATTGTGCTTATACAACAGTGTCATCTAGTGGACACTGGTCAGGCAAGTTGTAGCCAAGATTCTTGGAGGAGCCGATTTAAAATGAGCTAGTATCAAATGAAAATAAGCTTTGTGTTTTTCAATTTCTTGAAACTAAAGCAATTTAAATAATTATTTCTAATCCAGGCCATCATTTCAATTCATTTCATTTTTTTTTCAGAAGAGTAAAAGCGCTGAGAACTTTTTATGCCTAGAGAAAGAAAAATAATTTTAAGATAATTTTCTCTTTTTTAGTATAGCAAAGAACAAAAGAAAATAGCTAAATTACACGAAAGGGTAGATGTCAACATATGCATAGCAGTTAGTTGGAGGAAGTTGAAGCTGCAAGATTCCAAGCTTTAAATCTAAATGAATCGTGGTTACATCAACAATGACAAAACAAAAAGACAGTGCATGGGAGTTCTGTTGTCTTATTTCCAAATCCTTGCCATTTTTCTAGTTCCTTTTTTCTATGCTTGTAAAGAAAATATATCTGTTTTAAAACAGAATGTTTCAAAAGCCCATCAGTTTTTAAAAAGCATAAAATGCCATTTTTTGTATTAAGTATCTTTTGTCAAAGCCACTTAACTTTAATATTTATCCAAATAACCAAGTCCTGGAGATACATAATGGACACTGAAAAATATTCCATAATTTTTCTGATTCCCTGATTTTTTTCTGTATTGAGAGATATAGAAAAAAAACTGCATTTCTTTAGAAAGATACAGAAGTTTGGTTTTTCAGCATTTCCTCAAAATAAGTATGAACAGCCATTTTTTAAACCACTGTACAATATCATGTAAATGTTTTTATTCTTTAAATGGCTGTTACTATCTACATGTCCTTGTGTTTTGAAACTACTTAAAGGCAGGATGTTGTTTCAAAGTTTTTGTTTTTTCAGGGAAAGAGAAAAGAAGATATATTAAGGTTATCGATAAGTATGAAGTTCTGTTTTTCAAGTATCCAGCTCTAGTTTCGTATTCTAGTTCCTCTAGCTGAATGGTTTATGCCAATTTGATATCTTTGATAGTATTGTGTCATTTGGTTTGCAAATGTTAATGTGGCACTGTAAAAGCAGATGCTACTAAATGTATCAGCCTTGAATTGGCCACAGTGTATTTTTCTTGTTTAAGACTTTTGAAGTATAGCTGGGATGAAATACCTAATATGACACGGTATGGTAGCTAATTTAGAGAACTCTACAACACAAGGCTATATTGGTATGTGATACTGAAAATTTTTACCCAAAAGTTCCTCCATATTTTTAAGAAAATATTCGGTTGTTAAGATGATTTGGAGTAATGTAAAGGTTTACCAAATTTGACCATTCGTTTGAAACAGACTATTTTTCCTAAGTAAATAGAAAACACTAATCCCTGCCCTAATACTATATGATTTTGCCTTTACCTTTTCCCTGTGTAATACAAACAAATTAAGTAAAAATCCCATATGCCTTCTAGTTATAATTTTTAGTAAATACTAATTCAAAATTAGGAGGATGTTGTTGTTTCAAGATATAATATTTACACTGATTGGTTCATAATTCACACCTAAAAATCACTCATCTTATGTAGTGTAAAACCTGTTATAAGTAGAAACGTCATATTTTAAATATATTTGCAGGGTATGTCCATTTGAAATTCTGAGTTTTTACTTTACAATACTTGCAAATTAACATGGTAGAAGTGTGCAAATTATTTGGGCCTTTCAAAGAGAAAGAAAATCTAGAATTTTTATGTTACCAGAAAAAGATCAATGCTTTCTAAATATGCACAGTTTTTCATTCTGCAGAATAGTACTCACTCAAAATTAAATTTGCAAGTCATAGAACTGAACTGGCAGCTGATAGGTAAGGCCCAGGTCTAATATTTTTCAGCTGAATTTTACCCTATCCATCAATATTCATTCAGTATCTACCAAAGACTATGAAGGACACTGTAGTTAAGATAGAAAATGGGATACATGTCTTGTGACCTTCCTAAACCTTACAATTCAGTTGAAGAGATAAAACATACATAAGTGAGAAATTAAATGGCAATGCAAGATTTAAATAACAGTTGAATTCAATAATAGACATGTCACAGAGAGGTTCATGCTCATTTATCATATGAGTAGTCCAGGAATTGAGAGAGTCCCCTACCAAGATAAAGAGGATATTTTGTGATAAGTTCTGGAGAACAGATTTCTAACAAAGGCCTTTTTGGGGCAGATGTAATTAAGAGAAAGCAGATGATATCCATTGCTTCAGGCTTCCTAAGTGGCACTAGTTGTAAAGAACCCACCTTCCAATGCAGGAGACCAAGAGACGTGAGTTCGATCCCTGGGTCAGGAAGTTCCCCTGAAGGAGAGCATGATAACCCACTCCAGTATTCTTGCCTAGAGAATCCCAAGGAGGTGGACCCTGGTGGGCTATGGTTCACCGGGTCACAAAGAGTTGGACACAACTGAAGCAACTCAGCACACTCTCATGACTTCACTGTCCATTCCCCTTTTGTTCTCCATGGGTATTTTAGTAATAAGTAGAGCCCAACACTGTAGAAGCCAAGCTTTCACTGTAGATAAATGGAATTTACATGATTTCTCTGAAAATTTCAACTTTTTCAGGAAAGTTACTCTCAATGTTTGTCCCTCTGGGTAAATACTAATCAACAGATAAGCAGCACAATTTGTTGTTTTGTGCTCAAAAGAGGCAAACTATGTTTTGAATACCTTAATAAGACGCTGGCTACTAAGGAACTAGAAATCTAATGAACTTTGCAGCAATCATCTTGGCTCATTTTTGACTCATAAACTCCTTGGAAAATCAGATCAGTACCCTCAACACCTTATTTTAAAAATACATCTTTATAAAATATTGTACTGCTCATAGTATTTTTTCTGCTGTTGTTTACTCCTAAAATTAATATATAACTGACAATGCTATCTTCTACTACAAGGAAATAAATACATTTTAAAAAGCAAAAACTCTATTATTCTATGCCAATTATGTAATATCATGGAGGTTTTCATATTATTTTTAGTAATATGTTCTATTCCTTGATGATTTTATAATTGAGTTATCTATATAAAACATTGATATATTATTAAAAAGGTAATTTTTATATCATTACCTCAATGGATTTTGGTTCCAGATAAGGTTTTATTATCAAATATAATATCTTATATTTTTTTCTAATCTACCTGACCATGGCTATTTTGATTCCATAAGGTAGACTGATTCAATTTTATACTTGAATTTTCCCTAGTATAACTTGTCATCTAAACTATACTTCTCAGTATTTTATTCTACCTTAAACATTTGTTTTAGGTAGGATACAACATAATTTTTAAATAGATAATGTATATTCCTGAGAAGGGATAAAGAAATTTTAAAAATCCTCATTTTGACTTTGTTTTTTCTTGACTTTTTTGACTTTGCCATTTTTCTAAAGCAAATTTTGAATTGAAATGGTGGCAACTAAAATTGTTAGAAAACAAACTGTAGAGCATTTAGAAAACCTCACAAGTGGTTGTTGGGAAATTCAGTCATTCATGCCTGCTTTTAATTCATTCATTCCTTCAGTCATTTATTCAATGAATATGTATCAATC
This sequence comes from Bos indicus x Bos taurus, assembly GCF_003369695.1. Lineage (NCBI taxonomy): Eukaryota > Metazoa > Chordata > Mammalia > Artiodactyla > Bovidae > Bos > Bos indicus x Bos taurus. The sequence continues at coordinate 44,968,496 of NC_040078.1, read as the reverse complement.
TGTACCAAGTACTTACTGGACCTATGCCCTTATCTCAAGATCAAAGACAAATAGAAAACACATATAAGTCAATGTGTAGACCCATATAGACTCAGGATGCTACAGTTGGTACAGCAAATGTGGTGGTGCCCACTTCGAACTGGGCCTCTAGGAATACCTCAGTCTTGACAGACTTTTTTTTAATAATGTTGCTATGAGTCAAGAAGGCCTCACACTACTCATGATTCCCCACAGTGTAAATCAGAATCTCTAATAATTCATTGATTCACAAATTTTAAATGATAGTTTGGTTTCACTTTTGGTTGTATAGCTAATTTTGCTTGATGCCTAAAATTAGAAAATTATAGGTAAATTTAAGAACAAAATTGATGTTGTTCTTCTTCACTCTAAAAACCCAAAAAGAAGACTCACTGGCTATATTCTATTGTATTCTTTTCTCTATACTATATATGTGCGTATGTATTTATTCCTTTCTCTGAAACCACATATAGCTTTTGTTTTCTCCCTGATTGAGACCATCCTGTGAAGTAAGTTTATTTTCAACATATCTTTCAAATGAATCTAAGAACTAGTGTTTAAGTGATCTAGGGGTTGGAGAAAGCAGTCCTCCCAAAGGCAAATTCTGAGACAGATTATCCAAAAAGGCACGAGGAAGCTCTTTCTCTTATATGCTGAGGGAGCATCCATTTCCAGGACTCCAGGGAGAAGAGGTTTTTTCCCTTTGTGTCATTATGTTACTGTCATCATATTATGTTACTTTAGGCTTGAGCTCAGCTGCATATTGTTCTTTCCTTCTTGTGCTCCAGGGAGGCTCGTCATTAAAGCACAAAGTCCCCATCATGACCTCTCTTCCACCGTGACTCAGGAAAGTGAGTCCTTTTGAGGTTAGATGTGATTCAGACTGTTGTTTTCAAAACCAAAATAAGTGCACAGTTATAGGCAAATGCTATTGTTCTTGCAACATCATGGGATAATAGCATAACCTCTGAGCATTCAATTTTATGTGGGGAGCAGTTTTTCTCCAAAACTAGTTGGAGTTTCTTGAGAAGAGAATTTCTGTTGGGAAATTGTTTTGGTGATGGTGTGAGGACAATAAACAAATGGTTTAATGGGCTGAGACCAGCATAAGGTCAGGAAGGGCCAGCAGTAGAAGAATCCTGTCATAGAAAGCATTGCCTACTAAGACCCAGCCTGAAATATAAGGCTCTGGGTGATGAGACCCTGCAGTTTGAGAGATTAGGTTGATTTTAGGGCAGACAACTGTTCCCTGGAGAAGGAAATGGCAACCCACTTCAGTATTCTTGCTTGGAAATTCCCATGGACAGAGGAGCCTGGCAGGCTACAGTTCATGAAGTTGCAGAGTCGGACACAACTGAACGACTGAGCACAAGCACCACTCTGCTTCCAAAAAAGATGATTTAACAAAGGGCGTTACTTTTTCATTAGAGCCTGAAGAAGGCATTTCTGAAAAATAATGTGTCATACTCACCAGCTCACACTCATAGTCCCCAGTGGTTGTTCAGCCTCCGGGAGACAACCACTGACTAACTCTACCTGGTTCTGTAACATAGGTTTTTCACTTGGAATCTCAAGTCCAGGCAATCTGCAACCCACAAAAGATTGTTTCCTAGCAAAACTCCAACTTTTAGCTTTGTGTGACTTGTCATCCATATTTAAGAGTAGTTTCAAAACTCAGCCCTCTGATGCACTTGTTTGCACCACTGCAGTTAATTTACAGCTCTTCGTCCAAAGAGTAACCCAAGAGAGGTTAAAGAGTTGCTTTACCACCATGGCCACTGCCCAGCTTTCTCCTTCAACCCATCTTTAATGTGATTTAAGAAGCTTCCATCAGAAAGAAGATTATGAAGATCTCTATCTATCCATGTGATAAATGTACCACAATAATGGAGATATAAATAGCTTTTCTTTTTTCTGAAAGAAATCTATTACTCAGAATCATTTTTCAGAGCCTGAAAACCTTTTTCAGAGCCTTCATAGTGATTTTACACTTTGTATGAAGCCAGATGAGAGCTTTCCTTTATAAGAATTTGTTATCACTCAGAATCCATTTACTATGTCCCACTGTGTATCCATATTTGGTATTATGTATTTGGTTATGTGTTCCTTCCTTTATAAAATAAGCTTCTGCTATGTCAAAACTGTGTCTTCTCTACCTTTGTAACTCTTCAGAGTTAAGAATATATGTTTTTTATGAAGTCATAATGTATACATTATATAATGTTTTAAATGTAGTAAACATTTCATTTACTGAAAACAGGCAAAAACTAATCTATGCTTTTAGAAATCTGGAATGGGGTTAACCTTTCAAGAGAGTTACAGACAGGAGAGGAAATAGAGGCTTTGGGGAACTGATGGTGATGTATTTTTGGTCTGGGGGCTGGTTACACACGTGTGTTCAATTGTGCTGTACACTTATGTGTACTTTTCTTCATTATATTTCAATAAAATGAAAAAATATATTCCAGGTACTACATAGAAGGCTTACAATTGTTTCCTTGGCTTGATTAATATTTTAATGATAACATTTTTTAAAAGAAAACGGTAATTTTGGTGGATAGCTGGATAAAAAGTGTATTTTGTAAATTTTGTAATAAATTTAAATGTTTTTTAAGTTATGTAATTATTTTTCACTTAGATGCTCTCACAAATGCCTAATTTAGTACCCCAAATGAAGAACATGTTCAACTAATTATTGTTCCTGTTGTTCAGTCACTAAGTTGTGTCCAATTCCTTGTGACCCCATGAACTGCAGTGTACCAGGGTTCCCTGTTCTTTGTTATCTCCCGGAGTTTGCTCAAACTCATGTCCTTTGAGTCAGTGATGCCTTTCAACCATCTCATCCTCTGCCACACCCTTTTCCTCTTGCCCTCAATCTTTTCCAGCATCAGGATCTTTTCCAATGAGTCGGCTCTTTGAATCAGATGGCCAAAGTATTGGAGCTTCAGCATCAGTCCTTCCAATGAATATTCAGGGTTGATTTCCTTTAGGATTGACTAGCTTAATCTCCTTGCTGTCCAACAGACTCTCAAGAGCTTTCTCCAACACCACAATTCAAAAGCGTCAATTCTTCAGTGCTCTGCATTCTTATGATCCAACTCTCACATCCATACATGACTACTAGAAAAACCATAGTTTTGACTATACGGACCTTTGTCAGCAAAGTGATGTCTCTGATTTTTAGTATGCTATCTAGGTTTGTCATAGATTTTCTGCCAAGGAGCAAGCATATTTTAATTTCATGGCTGCAGTCACCATCCACAGTGATTTTAGAACCTGAGAAAATAACATCTGTCACTGTTTCCATTGTTTCCCCATCTATTTGCTGTGAGGTGATGGAACTAACTATAGATATAGAAACATAGATATGCATACATACATATATTTACACATTTAACTTCAGAATAATATCACAATCTTTATCAATTGAATTAATAATTACATATGTGAACTAGTTACTTTGAATAAATTTTGACTCCTTAAAATTATGTAATTAGTGAATAGATCAAGAAAACTTTAGTAAAGTACTTTACTTGGGCTCTCTTTTGAGGGTGTATTTATTCATTTATTCAACAAGTATTTGTCACACCATGCTGGGAGATAACAATACAGAGATAAATGAAACATGGGTAACCTTCCGAAGAATTCATAGTCTGTAGAGAAGACAGGTATGTAGATACATAATTTCAATGGGATGTAGTAAGTCTAATAAGTGAAAGTTATACATGAAATTTGTGCATAAAAAGAGAAAATATTGCCTTTTATAAAGGGCAACAAGCAAATTTAGTGGTAAATTTAGTCCTGAACCAGGTGTTGAAATGAAAGAGAAAAATCAGATGAAGAAAGAAGTCATTCCAAGTAGAGATAAAAGCAAGAGGCAAGAAAATAGCATGTAGTCAATTATCAAAGGCTACTGGATTGGTTGTGTTTTGCAGTTTGGAAAAGGAAGCTTTTACAGTAATGGCAAAAATAGAATTTTTCTTGCTTATTAGTACATTCTTCAGAAATCCTTTTTCTTATCAAATTGTGGCACAATTAGTTCTGTTTAATAACACATTAAGATCTTGGTTCTGGGTTCAACTTGTATATTTCCTTCTTTCCAGATGATCAACCAGTTACATTTTCTCTGAGTTTTCCTTTCTTCAGGTACAAAATGGAGTTGATAATATCATCTGCCTCATAGGATAGTTTGTGAAGAATATAAGTGATATTCATCAAGAAAAAGATGCTTGACACAATGCCTGCAAAGAGATTCTAATTCAACTTGTTTCTATAAACAACTGGATAAATTATAACCTCGGAAAGGAAGGTCTATTTGGAAAGAAATGACATAAAGTGAATTAATAAATCTTCCTTCTCCACCAAAGATACTCAAACCTGGGTTCCACTCATTCTCAATGCCTTGATTTAAATGAGTTTTTAATATATCAAACCTCTGCTGAAAGCAAGACAAAACAACACAACCACCACCACCACCACCACAATAAGACAGATCTTCATTCTTTCAGGAGCCATGGCCTTATCATCTTTCAGTTCAGACTGAGGACCCTTCTTTACGTTGTAATTGTGCTTAGAACCCTGGAATTGCCAATTTTGCACTTAAGCCAGAAAGAAATACACCCCAGGGTTTCAATGGAATCTCAGAATGACACCTCCTCAGCCAGCCCTCTGACTACGTTAGGGTGGCATTACAAGATGACGACGTGTACTCTTTTTGGGAGAAAGAAAGATGAGAAAGTTCTATCTTCTTGGCTTCAAGTATGTCTTCACAGCCACCACACCTTTTCATATAATTCTTTTTAGAATGTACTGTCAGAATGAAGCCAACAGAGAAAAGTTCCAACAAATGGAATTGCCATAGCAACACCCTACATTTCTCATCAAGTTTGGTCTTGTGTGGATCATCACGTTAAAGCTTGTTTTTCAGCTTGGTGAAAGCCATGACTGTAATCTTCAGTGTGAAAATCTCTTCGGCCCAAGTAGAAGTTAAAAATAGAAGAGAATAATTTGAATTATTTCACGAAACCTCCATCTGGAATTGCAGCTCCTCCACAAATGGAATTAACTCAGAGAACACTGGCATTTGGGACCACTTAAATTTCCCCTTTGGTTTCAAATTGGATTCAGTACTTGTCATTATGACTTATTATCTGTTGAGTGTTGACCAAGTACTCAATTCCTCAATTCTGAGCAAAAAGAGTCCAGTACTCATCTCCTTCAAGAGGACAAGATGTAGAAGCATAATATTGAATGAGAATCTGGACAAAGGCTCAGTTTGTGTATGTGTATGTATGTATGTGTGATTTAATTGCTTTTGATAGCTAGTAAATATCTTAGGTCTTTTCTAGCCAGGAAAGCATTATTTTTAAAAAGCTTTGCATTGGAGAGTTTTGCTTTGTGGTAAATTAACTATCTTAAAAGAATTCTAAGAGAAGAACAATATATATAAAATGGTTTTTAAAAATATTCTTCCAGGGTTGCAAACTAGACTATGTTTGGAAGTTTATGTTTTCATTTCAAATTCTTGATGAAAGGCAAGACTTCTGAAAATGTAGGGAGTATTAATATTAGTGATACTTTTTCAACTTTCATAAAAAATCAGATGTATTTTTTGAATGAATGAATCACATATTCTTAATTTACTCCAATAAGTTGTTATGTGAACATTCTATATGTTGTAATTTATGGTTATACATGGTTATTAGTCACAAAAACCCTAAACCTATAACTGAATAATACTAAGAATATGTATTGCCATTTTTCCTAGCAACAGGATATTATAAATTCATCATCATTATCAAGCAATATAAACTTGAACTACAAATATTAACTCAAAGACTAATTAAATACTCTGATCATAGAATTGTTTCCTAGAATTTATAGAATTAAATAAAAATTAACCTGCAGATATGCAACATCAGGTTGATTGACATAGTTTTTAAATAAAAAAGATTGGAAAACTACATATCAATTGTACATAAAAATATATGTATAGTTGGAAGTTGATCATTTTAAAAACAGATGCCTATAAAATCACCTGTTGATCATTTAAAAAAACAGATACCTGTAAAAATACCTGGAGTAAGGACTTTGATTTGTTTCATACAAGGAAATAGAGCAATTGCTAAACTTTAAATGTTCTCTCTCTAGCACTGAAGCAGACATAGTCATGCAGTTGACATATTTTCACAGCCCTTGGCAATGATACATGCAATTTTAATCATGGATATTAATTTTCTTCTTTAAACCACCAGCCCACCCCTGCAACTACTCTATTACTTCACCCTGGTATTTATTTCACTGCCACAAGCAGTGATGCATGGAAATTAAACTATAGATATTCATTATTTCCTGCTTTTGCCTCAGTGCGTAAAATTTTCACTTGTACATTGTTAGAAGGTAAAAATTTCATCACAGACTTACCATCATGTGACCTCGACCTTGTGGTGATTAAATGTTATAAGGGTTTGGGCATAAAGATATCAACCAGCAAGGACGAGCTACAGAAACTGGTGACAGGGAACATGTCTGGGTAACTATGACAGCTGAGAAATAACCTATGATCTTAAGGAAAAGTCAGCATTAGATACTATAACCCTAACCATCACTTTGAAAGCTAAGGTTCTGCAATGAAAAGACTAGAAATTCAATTGTTTTCAAATGACACATTGGGTTACAATGTTTTTGTCAGCAATTACTTTGTCACAAAATCGTTATTCTTCTTATTCTTTTTTTCCCCCTGTGGAGTTAGTGATGGGGATGCTGAATTTTCCCAAAATAACCTTTAATTATAGTTTTTGATCTTGACATTCTTGAAAAATGCCCTACTGGCTAGTCTTCTGTAAGTACCATCTGTAAGTTTTGATCATAAACTAACTAGTCCTAGAATCTGCCTGGCAAAAAGCATTACGAGTCATTTTGGAAAAAGTCAGGCATAGTCAATTTTCACAGTCTTGAAACTTGAAATGATTTCTTCCAGCTTTCAGAGGAAAAAAAAATTTTCTGGCATGAAATTCTGTGTTAAAATTTTCAAACAAAAATAGAGGAGAAAGCTAGAATATAGCAAAAACAACGAAAAAAGATACAGTAGAAATTTGAATATACTAGAAACTGCATTTCTCCAGAAAATAAGAATTTTCAACTTTATTTTTACAGTTAGACCTAATTATTTATACCTAAAATATAATGAATTTATATTTCTGAAGCACATATCTAAGAATAGAAGGAAAATAAAGAAAATATGTAATATTATATCAGTAATGATGAAGGAAGTACTCCATAGCATCTTAACTCAATCAGTACCTTAATAAGATGAAGGGGGAAGAAAACCATGTTGATACTCCTCTGGAGCAGGTTAATACTGGAAGCTGCTGACCTGCCATATATGGCCATTACTTGGTGATGTTAGAAATAACAGCACTGAACATTCTCCTTACCAGTGAAACATTTAAGTCATTTACTTCTCTGAACAATCTCAGTGGTTAATTAAGATCTTGACAAAAAGTACATCTTGCAAAGATGTGATAGTGTCTGTTATACATGGTATTCATAGGTGGACTGCTGCTTTATAGTAAACTGCTTCATTTGCCTTTATTATTCACTCTGTTAACTATAGATTCCTTGATGTGTAGAGTCTGGTATCCTTTAAATACCAAAGTTTTCCTCTGTATTGATATTTTATAAAAACACGTCTTCTTAAGAATTCTGAAGTTCTATCTTTGTGCCAATCCATCAATGTACCTGCATTTATACTTTTGGAAGGACAAGAGTCCCTATGGAAGGTGTACTTGTACTGTCTTAGAGTCATCAAATTAGCATAGCCTGATTTCTTGGTAAGTGTCCAAACTTGTGTTAGCCAGAGCATTCATGTCAATGTTCATTATGCATAAATAAAGCTATTTTAGGAGAGGTAGTTTATAGGTCACGTTATTTTCTGATCTCAGTTTCCTAATGATGCCAATATATCTTTCTGGAAATGGACAAACTGCTGTGATTATGGCCCTTGTTTATAATGTGAGTTGTATTTCTACTTGTATTTCATGGCATCCAGTCCCACCACTTCATGGCAAATAGATGAGGAAAAAATGGAAACAGCGACAGACTATTTTCTTGGGCTCCGAAATCACTGCAGATGGTGACTGCAGCCATGAAATTAAAAGACACTTGCTCCTTATAAGAAAATCTATAAGAAACCAAGATAGCATATTAAAAAGCAGAGACATCACTTGACTGACAAAGGTCCATATAGTCAAAGCTATGGTTTTTCCAGTAGTTATGTACAGATGTGAGAGTTGGACCATAAAGAAGGCTGAACACTGAAGAAGTGATGCTTTTGAACTGTGGTGTTGGAGAACGTTCTTGAGATTCCCTTGGAGAACAAGCAGATCAAACCAGTCAATCCTAAAGGAAATAACCCCGAATATACATTGGAAGAACTGATGCTGAAGCTGAAGCTCCAATACTACCTGATGCGAAGAGATGACTAATTGGAAAAGACCCTGATGCTGGGAAAGATTGAGAGCAGGAGGAGAAGAGGGCAGCAGAGGATGAAATGGTTGGATGGCATCACCGACTCAACAGACATGAGTTTGAGCAAACTCCAGGAGATAGTGAAGAACTGGGAAGGCTGGTGTACTACAGTCCATGCAGTTGCAAAGAGTCAGACATGACTGAGCAACTGAACAACAGCAACAATTTCTAGTACCATGGTTTGCTAGTTTAGTGATATGGAAAAACATATCTTTGTTCACTCATACCTATACTTTTTATATTTTTTGTATGAACATATATTAGTATACAGATCCTTGCTTAAAATTCAAATAGTACTATGCTATACAAATGCCAATAATTATTATGCTGGTGTGTGATTATAACTTGAGAGCCTACAACCTGTCAGCTGCTGGACTAGGCACATTGTTCATCATTGTCATTATAATTATCATCACAGATTTTTTATTTAATATTTATCTGGAAAGTATTCTACATTTGTTATCTATTTAAAATCCCATAAACAGAAGTGCAAAAAAGGCCTATAACTGGCAAGAAGTAGAGTCTGGATTGAAATACAGGTTTGTCTACTGTAAGATAGCCTGTAAATAATAGTGCATAATGCATTTAAAAATTTGATACATTTCTCAATCTTCCCAAACAGCCCATTTTTTAAATGGAACATGCAACTTATGGCTTGTATACCTATTATCTCATGGCTGTGTCTATTTGAACCCAGACTCTCTGGATATAGGAGTCTACCTCTCAAAAACTAAGATCATGGCATCTGGTCCCATTACTTCATAGCAAATGGATGGGGGGAAAATGGAAACAGTGGCAGAATTTATTTTCTTGGCCTCCAAAATAATTTCGGATGATAACTGCAGCCATGAAGTTAAAAGATGCTTGCTCCTTGGAAGAAAAGCTATGACAAATCTAGATAGCATATTAAAAGGCAGAGACATCACTTTGCTGACAAAGGTCCATATAGTCAAAGCTATGGTTTTTCCAGTAGTCTTGATATGAGAGTTGAATCATAAAGAAGGCTAAGGACCGAAGAATTGATGTTTTCGATCTGTGGTACTGGGGAAGACTCTTGAGAGTCCCTTGGATTGCAAGGAGAGCAGACCAGTTAATCCTAAAGGAAGTCAGCCCTGAATATTCATTGGAAGGACTGATGCTGAAGCTGAAACTCCAATACTTTGGTCACCTGATTCAAAGAGCCAAATGATTGGAAAAGACCCTGATGCTGAAGGCAGGAGGAGAAGTGGGCAGCAGAGGATGAGATGGTTGAATGGCATCACCAATTCAATGTATATGAGTCTGAGCAAACTCTGGGAGATAGTGAAGGACAGGTAAGCCTGGTGTGAGACAGTCCATGGGGTCACAAAAAGTCGGACAAGACTGAGCAACTGAATGACAACAAACTCTTCAGAGCATCTTCTCACACAATAAAAAATACAATGACATTTTTGCTAATAATTTCAGGTGCAGAAAGAATGCATACTCCATGTTGGCCTATTGTATCTGCTGTAGCTCTCTTACCCTCCCTCTTCCTTGTTTTTACCTATTTCCTGTGACAACAGATGTTTTCACTCCTTATCTTTGGATAAGTAATACTTTATAAGTGAGGGAATCTCTTTGGGAACTGAACTTTGGACACTGTACCAAGCCCCAAGTGGACTAATACAAGAATTACTTTAGAACAGATTCACGGTTCTTCCTGGAAGACATTATGGTGACTATAATTTTCTCTGTCCCTCTATGTAATTTACTTGGAATTATTCAAAAGTATTAGCATTTTAGTTTCTGAGACAATGTATAGAATATTTTCCTCAGAAAACATGTGTTTTTTAAAAACCATGGTTGCTAAGAAGCTTTGTCCATATATTCCATCAAGGGCTTGTTCTGTGTATCACTCTCCAATTATGGATAGATGAGGAGAGCAGAAGACTCACAAAACACAAGAGTCAGTGTTTCCATGGGGTCAGTGAAATGGCTACTGGCTAAAGGACTCAGGCCTGGATCACATGGTCAGATAGAGAATAGGAAAAATGTTAATGGGTCACCATTTTTACGCTTCAGTTTTGATGTAGATGTAAGATGAAGACTTTGAGGAGCAATCTTCTCAAGTGATTCCACAGTTTCTTAGGATTTGAGTCAGGATGCGAGAGGTCTGGGGTCAGACGAAGGAGTAAGAGAAAAAAAAAACGCTTTGAATTTGGGTCCAGTTCCTAGTTGATTCTGAAGTTCTTTTCTAATAATATATCAGGAAGTAGAAATGAAAACGGGGAAAAGCCCAATTAGTAGAGGATTAATTTCCAATTTAAGCTGGAGGGCAAAGAAGAGAAAGCTGAAAGTATCTCATCTCTCAAAATGAGCTTAAATAGTTCTGTCAAATGTGCTCAATTTAGGTCACACAGGGAATTGAGGACACCTTTCACTTTCCACTATTGTGAAAGTCTTAAGGTTACTTAACCAAACAGTTGAAGAACATAACAAATTCATACCAATGAACAGAGTCTGAAAAGTTCATCTCACATTTGGGAAAGCAGCACACTGTTGTTATGAGAAACTCTTCACAATTAGATTTGAACACTGATATCTCATGCTCACTGTATCAGAGACAAGACATTCTGTAAAAAAAGTCTATAAATCCCATGAACAGCTTTTTGCAAATGGATTCTTTGTGGAGACAAGTGAAGAGACTTAATCATAGAAGCAGAACAGAGCTTTTCCAGGTTGACAAATGTTAGTGTAAACTTGGTTGCCTACACTATTGGCAATGTGCTGCTTCAGCAAAATAGAGAAGCATGTTTAATTACTGCTTTCTTTGTATCAGTTATTGTAAAGAAATGCATTAGATTAATTCTTCAAGTTATTCTCTAATTTCATTCACTCTCACTGTTCCAGTAATTACTTTTCTACCTTACATAATTCTCTGATTCTCTTTTGCTTTCAACTTCTCTACCTACAAATATCATCTGGAGGATTCTTCTTCAGTCATCCTACCCTATCAAGATACCTATTCCCCTCTCTCCTAATTATCTCTTTACTTCTCAACTAAGGACTCATTGTTTCCACTACTACAGTGTTCCTTCATTCTTTGCAATGTTGTGAGTCTTTGTGTAGCAATGGCTTTCATCTTTTGAAGGGAAGCAGTACCTTGCTTGGAGAAGGAAATGGCAACCCACTCCAGTACTCTTGTCTGGAAAATTCCATGGACAGAGAAGCCTGGTGGGCTACTGTCCATGGAGTTGCAAAGAGTCAGTCAGGCACGACTTAGTGACTGAACACACACTAACTTTCTATTCTTCAAGTCCACTGGCTTTTAGCAACAAAACAGCTTTATCAAGATAATTTATAAGCAATAAAACTCTCCTACTTTGATTCATTTTGACAAATGTATAAAGTCGTGTGCTCCCAACCACAGTCACAGCATAGAACATTTCCAGTGCCTTAGAAAGTTTCCCTGTGTGCTTCTGCATGAGGAATTCCTCTTTTCAATGATCAAACTTCCTAAGACTATTTTGAATAATGGCTACGGTAACCCTCACGATTGAATAGTCCACAAGATTCACTTGGCATATTTTGTAAAATTGCAGAGCCCTGAGCCTCATTTCCAGAAATTCTGATGCGTTATAAACATTTAGAAATCAGAATCTGATCAATAGCACTTCTTGAATTAAAACCATGCAATGGCCCTCCATTGCCTATGGTAAACCTACAAACTTCATAGTATGGCCTAAAAAATTTGTCCTGCTTGTATCTTCACTTTTCTCCCTCTTCCCATTCTCCATCTCCCCTACTCCTAATCTAGGCAAGCTCCCAAATCATTAGTCCATTTCATATATCCTCGGCCTTCTTACTCAGGATGTTCCTCTTTCACACCTCCCAGGCCCACAATGTAGTCCCATGTTTCCCAACCCTAAACAGTGCAGTGTTTTCACCTGTGGATTGCCAGGGTCAGTTCTCTATCTACCTCCAAGACCACTAACCTAAGACACAATGGAGCACACACTGCTTTGGGCTGTTGTTGCTTATTATAATACTTCATTTCCTCTTATTTCACAGTAAGCAACTTGAAGCAAAATTTTAGGTTTAATTCCCTTCTCTTTTTGTCTTTTCATACTGTTCATGGGGTTCTCAAAGCAGAGACATTACTTGGCTGACCAAGGTCCAAATAGTCGAAGCTATGGTTTGTCCAGTAGTCATGTGTGGATGTGAGAGTTGGCCTATAAAGAAGGCTGAGCATCAAAGAATTGATGCTTTCAAACTGTGGTGTTGGAGAAGACTCTTAAGAGTCCCTTGGACTGCAAGGAGATGAAACTAGTCAATTCTAAAGGAAATCAACCCTGAATATTCATTGGAAGGATTGAGACTGAAGCTGAAACTCCAATACTTTGGCCACCTGATGCAAAGAACTGACTCATTAGAAAACTCACCAGATCCATTACTACCTTGGAGCCTTTCCTCCTAGACTCTTCCCTCTGACAAATTCAACTGGTTCTTCGAGACTTGTTTTAAATATCACTTCTTTTATGAGACTTTGCCTGACCCTTAATCTAAATAGGTCACACAGTGGGGTTGCCATGATTAGGAAAAGTGTTTTAAGTTAATTGAAGTATCTTAATCTCGGGACAATGGCATAAAGTCTTGTGATTATTATTCCCATCTTACAGATGAGAAATGTAAAAGTAAGGTTCACAAAGTAACTGCATAGCTGTTAAGTGGCTGTGACAGGAGGTAGATCTAAGTAGTGTTACTCTAAATATTAAAATATGCTTTGTGTAATTTATTTCTCAGTCGCCATTTTCATAAAAACAAATGCATGCATGTGTATTTATTGCCGTCCATTTCTTTACCTATGAGTTTCATGATCAGATCTTCATTTTTGAACTGCAGTTTGACAGTTGTGAGTAAAGAAAGGTGAATTAGCGTCCTAAGGGAGTGACTGAGGTCAGGAAAAGCACTTCATGGACTTCCACCCCTGGAGCCTCAGCTTTTTAACAAATATTTCATAGATGCCTCTTGATAAACAATTAAAATATTCAAGTGAAAGATCCACAATTTTTTCAAGAAGTAAAAGTGCTTTGTAAATGTGATAATATCACTGTAAGTCAGCCTAAAATAATTACTGCTAGAATATTACCTGATAATTTATGCCTGTACTAGATTCAGATACTTTAAGCATTTTTACTATATAAAAAAGTATATCCATTCTGTTTAAAACACCACAATAATATCAGATTCTTTAAAGAAAATCCTTCTGAAAAATTCATTAATTTAATTTTGTTAATTTAATTTAACCAACTGTAGAGCAGAGCTTGAGAAATAATTAGATAAAGCCGCACAAAATGGCATTTTGGCCTTCTCTATTAAAAAAAAATTAGTTCAAAATCCAATAATGCCTGCAGCCTATTTGAATTCTATGTTGTCTCAATGAATATATAATCCATTAAACATATAAAATGTATTTCTAAAGAAAACAGTAACTTTTATTTACCTGACATGGCCACAGTCTGAATTGTCTAAGACATGGTGATAGGCCAAATGACTGAACATGTTTTAGAAGACACCAAAAGATGGTTGATCGACTGTAAATAAGTATTTTAAAATAGGTTAATGTATTTTAAAGGTAGCTCCCACCCTTTCCCCCCCTCCATTTGGCCACTGAGGGAAATGTAATAACTCTGTGATAATGAAAGTCTTACCCATGGTGAAAAGTCCTATCTTTATGATACATCAGGGACTAGTTTTTATATTGCTTTGATAACTCTAAACCTTTAAACTGCTCTTTCTAGGGCAAATTCTGCCCTCCAAAATTTAATTGGGCAGAATCCTATGTTGACTCAGAGGGAATAAAATGCTCTCAGAGTAAACCACTCACCCATTAATTTTTCCAAGGCATCAAGGTATCATTTAGTACCTGGAAGGAGGTAATTTACCACATGGTACTTCGCAGGAGCTACTGACTGAGCAGTTTATTCCTAGGGAGAATGCAACTCACCCTGGGTCACTATAGAAACAGCCTCCTATTATAATCAGGATTATTATCCTCCATTTACTCCCTTTTTCTGCCTGAGTCTCTCAGTAACAGCTGGAGGCCTCATTTATAAACAACCTGTGCTCTAAAATACCCATGATGCTCACAGTATGAAAACATAGAAACAGTCTATCCTTGGGCATATTATTATTTTATTATTATTTTATATGTATTTGGTACATTTCCTTCAGGGAGCGGAAAGCATTTCATGAACTTTAAATAACCAGTGGGTATAAATCTATGCCACTGTATATAAGTTATAGTTACTTTAATAATAATAAAAACAATAAGGGTGAAGAATTGGTATGGTTTATTTATAGTTAATACATAAGGAGGAAAAGACATTTCAATGATCATAGAAAGTATAAACCTCTTTCCTTATTTTGCTTTTTACTGTGGAATTAGTTAAGTTTGTGAGTTGGAGTCTTTTTTTTTTTTAATACAACAGTCTGTTTGGAATGGCTATCTAATCAATGTTGACTGATTACTGAAGTTGTTTTTTAATTGTATACAATTGTGTAAAGTGTGTTTAACCTAGATTTATACAGCTGAGTTATTTCTAGATTTCCAGGCTTAGGAGAACAATCTTTCTTGAATATAAGCAGTAGATTTACTGGAACCCTCATGTTACTAGTAGAAACCCATACCCACCAGTTGTACCCACAGATAGCTTCTCAATTCATAAAAGGCTTACATTCTTCAGGTTGTGTCTTTTTCTAATGTCTTGCTCCTGGTGAATTTCCCATTTCTCCTAATCTTAGTTCTTAGGCTTCATGACTTATTTTCATACAGCTTTGACTTTACCTGGTATTGCAGTCAACTCCTTGTTTTCATCCTCTGCCTCCCATCCTTAAACACTATAATCAAAGAACACTCCTGATTTTGATTTTACAAAGGTTTGGGTCCACAGGATATAAACAGATGGCAGCACAGCAAAGCTCTGATGATGTTTAAAATCCGAATCACCTGAAACCATCCCTTCACTGTAAATTTATGGCCAACCACATCCCTCTCCTCTCAATCCTAGTATTTAGGTGTTAAATTACTGTTATTTTCTCAAGAAGTTCTTCCATCAAAAGATTCTTCTTACATCCATCAAATTTCTGTTTATTTCTTAAATGGAATAGCAATTCTTATTTGCATAAACTCTCTAAGCACCAAGGTAGTATCTATTTTTGAACAGATATATACCTTAAGGTAAAGGTTTTCTCTACATCTTTCCCCATCTCAACCAAAGAAAATTCTCATCTTGAATAGAATTCAGCTTCTTCGGTAGGATATGTTCTAGGTGGCATGAGGTGGTTCAGGTTTATGCCTTTTTGTGCTCAAGTAATTATTAATAGTTTAATTATTAATAATTATTAATATACACTTTTTGCTCTCAAAATTCTCCAGTTTTTTATGATTGTGTTTTACTCACTCACTTGGCAAATATTTTCATATAGTATTTTAAGAATAAAGTGTTAAAAAACATGTAATTATATATAGTAATGTATATTTAATATATATTAACTCAAACATATGTGTAATGGGATAACAAATCTAAGTGATTCTTCAGTGCAAAAGATATGTGGCACCTTAAACTTAGCCTGGTCTTATAATGTAAAATTTTCCTTTGATTACATATTACGTGGTTTTACTTACCTCTGAAACACTTTACCCCCAACCCAAGAGTTATTTTTCAAAGTGATGTTGCAAAGTGATGTTTGCAACCTTATGGTAGAGGTGAAGAGATTCTTGGGTAGGATGTTTGCAGGCTTCATTAGCCTCATGCTGTCTTTAAAAAAAAAAAAAAGCACAACATGACAGTTGTGAGTTAAATTTTATTTGGGGCAAAATGAGGACTATAGCCCAGGAGACAGCATTTCAGATAGCTCTGAAAAACTGCTCCAAAGAGGGAGTGGGAAGATCAGTATATATGCAATTTTAGTGAAGGGGGAGCACATGCAAATCAAGCCCATATTTTTGCAAAAGGTTTCTCCTAGTCATGAGGAGCTGTAGTCATCATGAAGGATTTTAGTGCTTTTCTAGATTTTTGGAGATACAGAATTATGCTCATAAAATTGGTTCCTTAAAATATCTAACTCTATGAAGACTATGAAAGCAAAGAGCCTGTTGAAGAAAGTGAAAGAGGAGAGTGAAAAAGTTGGCTTCAAGCTCAACATTCAGAAAATTAAGATCATGGCATCTGGTCCCATCACTTCATGGCAAATAGATGGGGAAACAGTGGAAACAGTGACAGACTTTATTTTTTTTGGCTCTAAAAATCACTGCAGATGGTGACTGCAGCCATGAAATTAAAAGATGCTTGCTCCTTGGAAGAAAGTTATGACCAACCTAGACAGCATATTAAAAAGCAGAGACATTACTTTGCCAACAAAGGTCCATCTAGTCAAGGCTATGGTTTTTCCAGTAGTCATGTATGGATATGAGAGTTGGACTATAAAGAAAGCTGAGCACAGAAGAATTGATGCTTTCGAACTGTGGTGTTGGAGAAGACTCTTGAGAGTCCCTTGGACAGCAAGGAGATCCAATTAGTCCATCCTAAGGGAAATCAGTCCTGAATATTCACTGGAAGGACTGATTCTGAAGCTGGAGGTCCAATACTTTGGCCACCTGATGCGAAGAACTGATTCATTTGAAAAGACCCTGATGCTGGGAAAGATTGAAGGCAGGAGGAGAAGGGGACAACAGAGGATGAGATGGTTGGATGGCATCACCGACTCAATGGACATGAGTTTGAGTAAACTCCGGGAGTTGGTGATGGACAGTGAGGCCTGGCGTGCTGCAGTCCATGGAGTCACAGAGTTAGACATGAGTGAGCTACTGAACTGGTGAAGACCTGTTCTGCCAGTTTTTCCCAGAGCACAGAGTGCCTCTTTCCTGATCTCCACCCTGAATTCCTTTCAGGGTGTATTGAAGGTCTACAGCTACAGCGTTCGTGATTTAATCCTTGTAGAGGTAGACGGCAAGTGCCAATTTGTATCTGACACCCACATGGGTGTCCATCTACATCTGTGCACTGGTCCCCAGCTGGCAGTTGTGTCTGTAATTGTTGCCTGGAGTAATCAAAAGTAGTAGTCTCTCTCAACTTGGTTGAACCCAGCTACCCTCACTGGCTGTCTTGGCCTGATCTTAGCTCATGTCAGATTCTCCATGATCTGGCTGTACACAGTTCAGTCCTTGCCTAAATTGACTGCCTTGTAGCCACTCTGAAAAGTCACTTAATTTCTCTTAGGTGTCCCCTCTAGTAAGCACTCCAGGTGAACTCTCATTCTTCTAAGTTCCTTCTATACACACAGGAAGCAAAGGCACCTCAGGTTCCTAAATGAGGAATCAAGTTAACATTCCCATTCTCCTCTATTGAGTTATCATTTTTGTCCCATTTTGTTCTCCTTGTCCCAGTGCCTTACCCACCACGTACACACTGTTACTCTGAGCTGAAACCCTTGCAGGGCATTAGCAGTCACACACCTGACCACTACCTTCTATCATCATACATTAATGCTCTTTTAACATTTATTTATTTTTAATTGGAAGATAATTGCTTTACAATGTTGTGGTTGGTTTCTGCCATACATCAACATGAATCATTCATAGGTATACATATATCCCCTCTCTCTTGAACCTCCTTCATCATATACTTTTGTGATAAAATAGAAAATTGCTGGCTTTGCTGTCCTAGGAAGTATTGGTATCTTCCCTACCCACTGAGAGAAACCCTTCAGGCTTAAACTGTGATTAAAAATTTAAATAAATTTAGAAAGTATTCCCTCAGAACAATGGTAGCCTTGTTTGTAAGAAACTGGACTTCTTGTACCTGTTTTGAATGTTAGAGAGTGAATTCCATCCTTCTTTTTGCATTCCTTCAATAGCATTTCTAGTTTCCCTACCCTCTACCACACTCCTGCCGCCCCACCATTTTCACTGTGGGCAGGTGAGCCTTTGGAAAACAATAGCCTGGATATGGAAGCTGAGCCATTACACAGATAACCCTGTTCTTAAATTCATGTAGGGGAACAGAATTTGCCATGCTAAAATATATCTCTTTGTCCTATTAATGATTTTGAGCTGGTTATTTTCTAGCATGTGTGTGTGTAAGTGTGTGTATGCTGGCACACACACTCAGTCATGACCTCATAGACTGTAGTCTGCCAGGCTCCTCTCTCTATGGAATTTCCCAGACAAGAATACTGTATTAGGTTTCCATTTCCCTCTCCAGGGAGTCTTCCTGACCCAAGGGTTGAACCCATGTCTCTTGTGTCTCCTGCATTGGCAGGCAAGTGGTTTCTTTACCACTGTACCCCCTGGGAAGCCCAGGGAACAGCATACATGGGAAAAACTCTGAAAACCCTTTGGTAAGAAACATTTACATTTGTAAGGAAAATCTCTGTTTGTAAGGGTGTCTCCCTCCAAGTAACTGGAAGAAGAGGATGACCAAATCTCTGGACACTCTTCTCAATGGAGAAGTCAAGGACTTAAATCTGTACCACAACCTTACCCTTCTTTACTGTGCAAAATGCACAACATAAGAGTTGCAAGTTCAGTTTTATTTGGTGCAAAATGAGGACTGTAGCCAGGGAGACAGCATTTCAGATAGAAATGAAAAATTGCCCCAAAGAAGTAGAAGAGAAGGGTTGGGGAAGGTATGTGATTTTGGTGAAGAGGGAGTCCATGAAATCAAGCACATATTTTTGCAGAAGGTTTCTTCTAGTTACACAGAGCAGTCATCACCTTGAAGGAACTCAGTGCTTTTCTAGATATGAGGAGATGCAAGAATTGGGCTCATAAAATCAACTCCTGAAAATATCTAACCATCTGAAGACCTGTGCGAGTTTTTCCAGAGTCCGGGGTGACTTATTTCTGCTCTCCACCCTGAACTCCCTTTGAAGTGGAGTTGCTCAGTCATGTCCGACTCTTTGCGACCCCATGGACTGTAGCCTACCAGGCTCTTCCATCCATGGGATTTTCCAGGCAAGAATACTGGAGTCGGTTGCCATTGCTTTCTCCAGGAGATCTTCCCAACCCAGGGATTGAACCCGGGTCTCCCGCATCATAGGCAGACGCTTTACCATCTGAGCCACCAGGGAAGATCGGTATGTTTAAGGTCAGCAGCTGCAGCAGCATGTGATTTAATCCTTGTAGAGGTAGATGGCAAGTACCCAAAGCAAGTGCCAATTTGTAGTTGATACTGGTAACTCCATATTGACTCTCCCCACCCTGAACATCCTCTTTTGTCTTTGGCTGAGGATGGTATTTAAGGTGAGGGCTTCTGCCATTTCGGTGAGTTGCTCAGTTTTTCTGGGTCTCTCCTATGTATATATATTATTAAACTTTAAAAAAAATTTCTTCCTTCCTTATCCATTTTTGTCCTAGACTTAAGTAAATGAAAGGCCACATGATCCTGACCTGAATTGCTATCAAAATGTCTTGTGTCTTGCTTCCAAAATTTTAGGAACATTGTAAGTAGACTGCTGATAAAATGTGGCCACTTTTTAGACCCAACAGCCAATCACAAAATTTTCCATCACTAAGAATAGCTCCTAAAGCCATAGCAGTGATGAAGTCTAATTGCCAAAAGAAACAGTAGAAGAGTAAATAATTTTTTTTTTTTGCTGGGTCAGCAGCTCTCCATGATATGAAGGTGTCATGATTGTATCCATGGTACTCATTCTTAACCATAGAATTCTTATTCTATTACTACTATAGGAGCTGTAGAGTTTTATACCAAGTCTTTATTTATCTTACCATTTTTTTCTATAAAACTGTATTCAAAAATCTGTATTCTTCAGCTGATCAGAACAAAGTCTCATACATCTTCTGATTCCACTTATGACTTTCCCATATGAAAAGGCCAAAAAAGAGAATGTCTGCTCTACTCAGAATTCTCTGGCACATTTTTGCAGTTCACTGAGGAAGATGGATGGGATCTTTCTGCAGCAGATGATGAACAAGAATTATAAGCAAATGGTAGTATATTTCAGAGGACACACATTCAGAAAATACTTGAAAGAAGCAGTAGGGAAAGGAGGGGCTGCTAGACAATTTTTTTTTCTGAAAAAGAGCTAACAGGCAAGCCAGCAAAACAGGATAGTAACTTTCATAAAAGAAAACTGTAATAAATTAGGCCCTTTGGTTTCTTAAAAATGCAAGAATGATGCAGAAAACGTGGCCTTTGTGCACTGATGCCAAATTGAATCTCAGAATTTTGGGTGAAGTGAAAAAGGATGGCTTTATTTCTTTGCCAGGTAAAGGGGGACACAGCAGGCCTATGCCCTCAAAAACTGTGTTTCCCAACCTGGGAGGATCTATAGCAATGGTTCCAAAGGCAGGGTTGCCAATGAGGATCAGGATATATGCAAGGTCTATATTCCTTTAATCCGCCTCAGATGTCTCCTAAAATAAGAATGATCCTTAAATTGGGTTCTTCAGCCATGCATACTTAATTGCAGTAGGAGAATCTAAAATAAAATTTAAATTACAAATATGGATAATATCTAGTTACTAGTTTATTTGTTTTGGGCCTATTAATGCTCACTGCAATCAAATGCAAACTTCTTACTAATATAAATAAAATATTGAAGGTAGTTTTGCCTTCCTTTTATCATCTCTCCATTCAGTTGTTTATTCAGAACCATGTGCCTTTCTCACTTAGAGAATAAAGTAAATGAAACATTTTCACCTGTAATAATCTTGAGGGCACCTAAATTCTGAGATTTAGGCATGTAAAGGGAAAATCTTTATTTCAGAATCCAAGATTAGGCTCTGAATTGAATGTATCTTTACTTATCCACCTTGTGAAGTCCCCACTATAGGTCAAACCTCACACTAGGAATGGAGGCGTAATGACGAACAAGGAGCCATCAGAGGGTGTGGTACAGTAGGGTCAATGATGACTTCTCAAATGTGGCAACAGCCAAGCTCACCAATTACAGAAAATATATTATTAAGTAGTCCATTTCAACTGCATTATGTTTTAGTATTAAAAACATTTTGAAATTGAAACCAGGGCTATGCCAGGATGAAGTGTGATTTACATTCAAAACTTAAGAGTTCCCCCTTCATTCATCTAAAAGGCTATTCAAAGTTTTGGGCAAGGGAGAAAAATGATCAGAAATCCACTGCCTTCAGGCAAGCAGTTTAATCAAGTGGTGGAATGAAAGAGATGACAAAGGAGTGGGCAAGTCAAGGCAGTGTGCATAGAACAGTTTGGTAACTGTGTGGAAAAGAATATTGGAAATGTTAAGGCACTGTGGACTTGATGGTATAGGGAAACAGAATTTGCCACCCCAAAATATGTGTCTTTGGCATATTAATTATTTTAAGCTGGTTATTTCTAAGGAAAAGCAGACATGTGAGCAACTCTGAAAACCAACTAGGATTTACATTTTTATAAGAAACATTTCCATTCATAAGGGGTATCTCTATTTGTAAGGACATCTCCTTTGCTATACCTGGAAGAGGAGGATGACCAAATCTCAGGAAACTTCTCGAAGGAGAAGACAAGGATTTGAATCTGCATAGCAATCTTATCTTGCTTTTCTTAGTAAACACACGAAACTGAATCTCCTTACCCTCAACATCATCTTTTATCTTTGGCTGAGAATGATATTTAAGGTAAGAGCTTCTGCTATTTTGGCAAGTTACTCTTTCCCTGGATCTCTCCTGTGTTTGTTCCTGAGTCCAAGCTCATACTCGTTGCTGCACAACAAGCCACTAAATCCAGAGACAAGTTGCTGGGGCAAGGAACAGCCACCTGAGTAGATGGTAGAATACTGTCCCAAAGAACCATCTTGTCCAGGTTTGGATGCTAATTTCTTTTATAGAACAAAGAAGGGGAGATAAGGAGGTAAAATAAAAAAGGTGTATGTTGTTGCAAATATTTCCTAGTTCTGGCCAGCCTTCACAGTTAATTTCTTCTTTCCCGCAGCCATTTACAGATGGGCCTGGTCAGGATATTTTCTGTGAGCTGGACAAAGGTATTTTAGTTTAGGCATGGGAAAGCAGGGAGATGGGCCATTAAGGATCGCTCACCCAATTGTTCAGTTACTCAGCCATGATAAACTCTTTGCAACCCTGTAGACTATAGCCTGCCAGACTCCTCTGTCCTTGGGATTTTCCAGGCAAGAATATTGGAGCAGATTGCTCTTAGGTATACTTTAAGCTATAGGAAACATCCCTTTAGTGATTAACTTTAGTAATGAAAAGCGATAAACACAAAGGTAAAAGAAACAGATCCAATATGGAGTCAGATTTGTTCCTCCCTATTACATGTATACATGTTATAAATTTTGTTTGATTTTCTCCTGTTAATCTGTCTCATGTCAATTTAATTCTTAGACCAGCTGAAAGAACCTAGTAGGGTAAAGGAGAATTTCTTCCTCCATGACAATGGGAAGGCTTTTTTTTACTACCATGACTATTAATTCCAAGCATATATGTTCGACAGATCAGAAAGTCAGTGGATTCTTTACCATCTGAGCCACCAAAGAAGCCCATAAAGAAATTCAGCAAATATAAAAGGGTAATTGATGAGACATACTCCATAAAGTAATGGGAGAAGTGCCAGACCAAGAGACTGGTGGCAGAGTTTACCTTGAAAAAGAATAATTCTTTGTACTGAGAAGGAAAGGATGGTCTCAGATGAAGAACCAATGAAACACTTCAGCTGCATATAATTTCTCAGTGCTCCCACACAGGTCATGCTTTTCATGCCTCTGTGCATTTACACAGAAGGCTTCCTCTGCTTAAAATTTTCTTCACTAGTTTTTCCACTTAGCTCATAAAATTCTTCAGTGAACTCTATTCCTGTTTCTGTTCTACTCAGACTTTTTTACTACATAAGTGCTCCCAACTACTTATTACATGCCAAAATTACAGCCATCATTTGTTTGTTCAACTATTCAAAAACATTTTAAAATGCTTACTATATAAGAAGCGTGGTTTTAGTCTGTGGACTCAAAGAATTTATAGGATATGCATAAATCCTGCCTGCGTTAAGCTTAGCCTCTAGTGGGGAAGACACACGATAAATAAGAAAGCAACAAATAAATAAGATACTTTCAGTTGTAGTAAGTGCTATGAAAGAAACAAGCAAAGGGAAAAGAAAAAATAAAAGGGGTCAGAGAGTGAGGTGGTTTCTACTTTAGATGGGAGGATCAGGATGAAGAAGATGATGCCCTTAGTTCAGTTCAGTTTAGTCACTCAGTCATGTCCGACTCTGTGACCCCGTGAATTGCAGCACGCCAGGCCTCCCTGTCCATCACCAACTCCCGGAGTTCACCCAAACTCACGTCCATCGAGTCGGTGATGCCATCCAGCCATCTCATCCTCTGTCGTCCCCTTCTCCTCCTGCCCCCAATCCCTCCCAGCATCAGAGTCTTTTCCAATGAGTCAACTCTTCGCATGAGGTGGCCAGACTACTGGAGTTTCAGCTTTAGCATCATTCCTTCCAAAGAACACCCAGGACTGATCTCCTTTAGAATGATGCCCTTAAGCCAACCTCTAAATGAAGAGAAATAAATACCATGCCAACAGTTTTGTGAGTGAGCATTGGGTAAACAGAAGTCACCCAGGGCAGCAAAGTCAGCATGTGCAAAGGTCCTGAGAAGGAACATAATGTTCTAGGTGAAAGGAACTAATAAAGCTGATTAAAACACCCCAGGGGCTAGAGAACTGTTGTCTATTCAGTAGGAATTCACATGTGAATTTAAGTTTAAATCTAAATTTAAATCAATATTGCATTTGAAATTCCATTTTTAGCATCACTGTCCATGTCTCAAGTGCTCTAGAAGCAGGTGAAGCTAGTGCCTGTTGTATTGGATGGTGCAAAAACAAGATATTTTCATCATCTCGGAAAGTTCTATTAATATTATCTGACGGATAATGCATCAGTGAGGGCATAGCAAGGAAAATGGAGAGAAACAAAAGCTGTAGACACAGAGGAAAAGATACCAGACAGAACTTGCAGGGCCTTGAACATGCAGTTATCATAGAACATAACCCTTCTCTGAGCCTCTTAATGGAAGGATTCATCCCTGTTGTTCTAGACAAAGAAATATCAAAACATTTTTGATAAATGAGCTAATATATGAATGAGTGAAAGTTGAAGTCATTGTATCAAGTTGGTTTAAGCTCTTCCCTTCATTTAAAGAGAATGACTCAAACAAGATTGATGCTAGAAAATGGGGAAAGCAAAAAAGAAAGCTATTTGAAAGACTCATTTGGATCTTAGTAAATTAGAAGTTAGTTGTTGAAAGTGAGAGTGGAAGGAATGGTTGCTAGAAACAAATGCTATAGGAAATATAAGGGAGACTTAGGTGATTTAAAAAAGAAAGCTGAGTTAGTTGAGATTAAATGTTTTAAATTAATAGTACTCTCAATCATCAAGATTTCCCTGCTTTCTCTGTAAAAGAAATCAGGAAAGAATATTCATATCTTCATTCATACATACTTTATGCCAGGAAGTATTCTAGATGGCTGGCAATTCCATGTCAAATAGGAATAAGCAGATGCCAAAAGAAAAAAGTAATTTTAAACTTTGACTTTTTATAAAGATATAAGCTGACAGAATAAAGAGCAATGGCAAGCAGAATAGATACATTAGGTTGAAAAGCATGGAGACTGGCAGTATAATCAACATGTTGGGAAATTCTGGTGTGTAACACGACATTGTTGATAATAGAAGCCAGTTTTTAATAGGAATGTGAAAGGTGTATAAGGAAAATATAAAAAGGTTAAAGCTGGCATTTGAAATAAGAACACAGATTTGGTAACATAGTATATGGCACCTTTAGAAGGTAATATGACTGTGGTCAAATAGAAACTTGGAATTGAGATAATGAAACTGGAGCAACACTAAATAGTAGCAGACATAATTTTTTTCTTCAGAATTTAGCTTAATCATGCTTTCACAGGGAAACCCTCCCCTTACCGCTTCAATTAGGTCAGTCCTTTAATATACACTGTTATAACAGAATACATTTATCTTTCATAACAGAGTTGTCATTTTAAGTGGCTTTTTTGATACTTTGACAGGAAGGCTGATGATACAGTCTTTGGAATTGAACAAAGATGAAAGTAAATAAATTGGAAAAGATGGAGATTTGCAAAGAACTGTAGAGTCACGATATTAGAAGAAATGGTGAGAACATTGATGTGAAAAAAAGATGATGCCAGGAGGCAAATTGGACTGGAAAATTTTCAGGTGTTACAGTGAAGAAAGGTCTAAAGTACATCAACTAGGAATATCATAATGAAGTCAAGATTACTGAGAACTTTACTCACAATAAAAGCAATCAGTTTGAAGGAATCCTTTCAGGCATAGTGAACTAACACTGAGCATGAAAAGAGATAATTTTGGTGGGTAGTGTTCTGGAAATTGCCTGGAGACTTGAGATGTATGGAAATAGGCATTCTATGGAAAGTTTTGTTACTTTGAAAAAGTGAACAATTAATTGACTTACCCCAGATTTTCAATGGAAGCACCGGTTGTACTGGGGAGGGTAGATCCAAAATTAGGTAGAGCCTCAAGTTCGAGGCATGACTCAGCCTCTCATGGATTGACCTAAATTTGTATCATGCTTTAAAATTAGCAAAATAGATTTTAAATGGAGGTACATGGAAATCAAGTGTTTTGCTCACTTGTACATGGTTAGTGAATGGCCAACTTTAGACTCAAACATCAATTCCATTTATTTTATATCACAAGGTTACAGGTGGACAGATTGCAGAATGCAAGCCTAAGAGTAAACCATAGCAGATGCGATAACCCTAAAGATAGCAGCTGCAATTGTTGAGCATCCATTTTATAAGAACTGTATTAGGAACTTTTCATGAGATGGTAATCATTTGAGCTGGTCACAAATGTTTATTTTCTCTTCTTCTGAGTATGTGATGGGATTGTAATTTCCCATCTTGTTGAACTCAATATGGCCTTATTGCTGTCATTAGCTAATGACTTGGGAAGGGAAGTGACATGTGTCACTTTTGTGCTGAGCATTTACTTGTCTGTGTACAATCTTCCAGAGTGCTCTTTTCCCTCTGCCACATGGCTGGAAATGTTCCAGATGCTGGCTATTTCAGATAGTGAGGAATAACTGTAGGCAGAACCTCTGGCCACCTCTTCAGTAGCCATGTACTGGAATAGAAAATACATCTTCATTAATACGCTTCTTGTGAAAATCAGATAAGATGAGGTATGTGTAACATTAAGTAGAATTTAGTCTGCATTGCAGTAACAAACAACCCAAAAACTTATGGTTGATGAAAACAAAACGGCCTTAAAGAGTGAACACTTGAAAGACAGAAAATTATTATTGGAGGCTAAGGAGGAGATCTTTTTTATTCAGTTACAAACATTTCAGAGCATTGCAAATGCTAAGTATAACTAAGAATTGGTGAGTTTGGATAAAGAGACTCTCCGGCATATGTTGGAAGCACCAACTGGTTTCTTTTATCTGTATATGATAAGGTGTGGCTGTAGAAGAGGTGAACTAATGTGTCTTATTCAGTTTCTAACAAACCTGTAGGAAACATAAAGGATTTAGGATGTACTCAGTTAAAAACAAAACAACAAAGCAAAACAAGCAAACAAACAAAACTCACACACACAACTCTTTTCCATCCTGTCTGTCTTTACAACCAGCTAAATATTATCAAAGTAGCACATGCCTTAATGCAGCGGTCCCCAACCTTTTTGGCACCAAGGACTGGTTTCATAGAAGACAGTTTTCCATGGATGGGGTGGGGGTGGGGTGTGGCTTTAGGATGATTCAAGTGCATTACGTTTGTTGTGCACTTTATTTCTATTATTATTACATCAGCTCCACCTCAGATCATCAGGCATTAGGTCCTGGTGATTGGGGACCCCTGCCTTCAGGCATATATCATATATTGGGTGTTGCCAATAAATTGTAACCCCAGAGTAAAGTAGAAATCAGGGGTGTGGCTGAAAGCTTCTTTAAAACACATCATAAAGATTTATGGCAAGCCTTAAAAGAATCTTTATTTATTTATTTCTGGCTGCACTGGGTCTTTGTTGCTTTGCAACGAAGTCCTGGTGAGCAGGGGCTACTCTTTGTGGTGTGCGGGCTTCTCATTGCGGTGGCTTCTCTTGGTGTGCAGCACAGGCTCCAGGCACTCAGGCGTCAGCAGTTGCAGCACGTGTGTATGTGCATGCTAAGTTGCTTCAATCATGTCCAACTCTTTGCAACTCTATGAACCATAGCCCACCAGGCGCTTCTGTCCATGGGATTCTCCAGTCAAGAATACTGAAGTGGGTCGCCGTGCCTGCCTCTAGGGGATTTACCAACCCAGGAACTGAACCTAGGCCATTTATAATGAAGAGTGAAGGGTGACTCATAGTAAAGAGTGGAGAATCACTCCCAGGGAACATGACTAGTCTCTAATCAAGGAATTGGTGCCTTGTGCTTGCCTGGATTTCAGAATTGTGTAGATACTTCTGTCTCTCACTCTCTTTTTCAATGTCCATTGTATTTCATACTTGTCACCATTTTGTGTCAGGTGTGTATTTTATGTATCTCCCCCACACACAACATACAGAACATAAGTTATTACTGTGGGAGACAGACAACTTGTGTCACTATTTCATAGGTCTTAAGCCACAAGGGAAGCCCAAGAGTACTGGAGTGGGTAGCCTATCCCTTCTCCAGTGGATCTTCCCTGCCCAGGAATTGAACTGGGGTCTCCTGCATTGCAGGTAGATTCTTTACCAACTGAGCTATCAGGAAGCCCTAAGATCAAATAGGATGGTATACCTTGACCCAATTTAAATGACAAGTTCCTCAACTTCAAGTTTGAGCCAATGTGGTATTAGGATAAGACTTCACAGGTCTTGGGTGGGGGGTGAGTTGACTTTGCATATAGAAAGGATGTGGATTCCTGGGGACCAAAGAGCAGATAGTGGTGGTTTATAAAAATAGTCTGAAAATTAGCCACGCTTCTCAATATTCATGACCCTTTTCTATCTCTTCCATTTAAATCAGTCTGGCTCATATTTTTTTGTGGGGGGAGGTGCAATGGGTCTTTGTTGCTGTGTGAGCTTGCTCTAGTTACAGAGAGCAGAGACTTCTCTCTGGTTGTGGTGCTCGGGATTCTCACTGCAGCGGCTTCTCATGGAGCACAGGCTTCAGAAGTTGTGGCGTGTGGGCTCAGTAGTTGCAGCGCCCAGGCTTGAGAGCACAGTCAGTTGTTGTGGTGCACAGGTGTAACTGCTCCATGGCATGTGGGATCTTCCTGGAATAGGGATCGAACCCATGTGTCCTGCGTTGGAAGCTGGATTCTTAACCACTGGACCACCAAGGAAGTTCTGGCTCAGAACTTTGGCTAACAGAATGTATAGGAAATTATTCTGTGTTGTTTCCAAAATTAGGTGTTAAGAAGTCTTGTAGCTGTACTTGGGCTTCTTGGAACATTCACTCTTGGTATCCAGCAGACTTGCTATGAGGGGCTCGAGACACATGGCAAGGCCATGGGTAGACATTCATATGGATAGGCCCTGCAGAACTCCCTGCCAATAGCCTGAATCAATTGGTAGCCGTGTAAGTGATGCATCTTGGAAATTCAATCCACTGAAACCTTCAGATATCACCAGCTCAACTCTTAACAGATTGTGAATGACATCAGAGACCCCAAGTCAGAACCACCCAGCTGATCCCAGTTCATAAACATCACTATCAAAGAGAATAATACATTTTTGTTTTAAGTTACTTAAAATTTCTAAGTTTTGGTGTGGTTGTTACTCATGGAGATACAATCAGACAGACACTAAACACTGTTCATATACATGTTCTAATTTCCATTATAGATCAAAAGCACCTTAAGAATATGATCTATATCTGGTTCATTTTTGAATCTACCATGGTTTTTTTGCATATGTTTTGTTTATGTATTCAGTAAACAGTTATTAAATGAACAAATAGATACTTTCTACACAACTAGTATCCTACAGAAAACTTATTTTTAAACAAAGCACAGCAAAAAATAATAATAATGATTAGCAGAAAATGTTTGTTATGTTATAGTGTCTTTGTTTCTGTTTTCTAATTTGTGTGATATTAACCTTTTTGCATCAGTTTTAGCTGAGGACCACTGCTTCTGAGTAAATAAGCATCATCAGAGAATAAGATTTTGGAATCAGAAAGATTTTGGTTATATTCTGATGTGAACTTCTAATTATTTAATCTTCAGTGAGTCATTCACTAAACTTTAGTAAGGCATTCAATTATTAACCTCTATCATTTGTGAAATGGAGAAGAATCTATGTAGAAGAAAGAAAGAAAGTGAAGTCACTCAGTCGTGTCTGACTCTTTGTGACCCCGTGGACTGTAGCCTGCCAGGCTCCTCTGTCCATGGGATTCTCCAGGCAAGAATACTGGAGTGGGTTGCCATTTCCTTCTCCAGGGGATCTTCCCAACCCAGGGATCGAACCTGGGTCTCTTGCGTTGCAGGCAGATGCTTTATCCTCTGAGCGACCAGGGAAGCCCCAAGGTTGTTCTAAAAGATTATACAAAATTAAGTCTTAAAGGACAGTGCCTGGCATACAGCAAAAGTTAAATATACAGATATTATTTTTGATTTTGCTTTTTAGATTTTCATATAGTAAAACTGACTTTTTGGTAAATACTTCTATGAATATTAACACTTGTATAGTTTTATGTAACCAACACCACAGTTTAGATATAGAACAGAGTCATCACTCTCAAAACTCTGATGCTATCCCTTTCTAGTCACACTCTCCCCAATGCCTACCCCTTACAACCACTCATCTGTTTTCTATCACTGTAGTTTTGCCTTTTCTAGAATGTCATATAAATTGAATTATACAGCACATAACCTTTGGAAAATGGCTCCAATCACCTAGCAATCTGTCTTTCTAATTGGTGTGTTTAAACCATTTATGTATAATATAATTATTGATATGTGCTTTAAAATGTTAGAATTTAGGTATAGCATTTTAGTATTTGTTTTCTTCTTATTTTTTTCTATTTTCCTTCCTCTGTTTCTCCTTTCTTGATTTTTTTTTGATTGTTTCATTTCTTAACTTCCGTTTTTAAATGTATTGATTGAATTTTATATTATATCTATTAACATTTTTTCAGTGAGTCCCTAGAGGTTATAATATGCATACTTAACTTTTTGTACTCTATTTGTAATTAATATTTATCACTTCAAGTGGAATATAGAAATCTTAACACCTATAAGTAGGATTCTTTAACTTTCCTTTTTAGTTTGCAGTTTCATATGTGTTATATTACATATATAGAAAACCTTATCTGACCTTGTTAAGGTTTCTTCCAACTCTTATACATATGTTAAAGAATTTAATAAAAAATGGTTTCATATATTTACACAGATATTTACCATTTCTTCCTTTGTTCTTAGGTTTTCAAGTTTCCCTCTGGCATCATTTTTCTTCTGGCAGGTCTAGTGAAACTAAATTCATTTTGTTTTCCTTGTTCCTGAGAACATCTTCATTTCACCTTCACTCTTAAAAATATTTTCAGTGGACACAAAATTCTAAGATGACCATTCTTTACCTTCACTTTAAAAACATTCCATTCCATTCTGGCCCACCTGATGCTGACGAGAAATCCATAGTTATTAGAATCATCGCACACCTACATATGATGCATTGTTTTTCTCTGACTGTTTTTAGGTATGTTTGTTTGATCTTTAGTTCCAGAAATTTCATTATCATGTGTCTGTGTGTGGATTCCTTTGAGTTTATCTTCTTTAGAACTTGCTGAATCTTTCAAATTTGTAAATTGAAATTTGGGGAATTTTCAGCCATTCAAATATTTTTTTTCTGCATCACATTTTTTATCTTTTTCTTTGACTCCATTGACAAATGCTAAATGTTTTGGTATTGTCCATCAGTCCCTGAAGTCCTATTTATTTATTTTTTATCTTTTTACTATCTGTTTTTCAGATTAGATAATTTTTAATGATTTATCTTCAAGGTCACAGATTTTCTGTGTCATTTTTATTTTATTTATCATATTTTTCAGCTCTAAAATTTCTTATTAGTCTTTCTTACATCTTATCTTTACTTGCTGAGACTTTCCATCTTTCCATTTAAGTGCTCAGCTTTGCCTTTTGGGGAAGAGTTATAATAGCTGCTTTAAAGTCTTTGCCTGTTAATTCTAAGATATGTGTCCTCTCAGCATTATCTATTGACTGTTTTTTTCTTGTGAGCTGATATTTTCCTGGTTCTTCATTTGGATTGTATCCTGGATATTTTGAATATTAGGTTATGAGATGCTGGATCTTATTTAAATCCTATGATAATAGTCAACTATTTTTTGTTTAGTTTTGCTTTGCTAGACAATCAACCTACTTGGGTTCAGGCTACAGTTTCCATCCCATCTCCTGTGGCCTGTGGCTGCAGTGAAAATCTTTTGCACAATGAACTCAGTAGGTGGTCTTGGATCTGAGAAGAGGTTTTGACCATAGTTCTCAAAGCATTTGGGATGCTGGTTGTGTACCAGATTCACACATGTGTAGCATGGGGATGTGAGCCCAGCAGTTCACACATCAGTTTATGCAGTAACTCACTCAAGTTCCCTTCTCTCTGTAATCTCCTGAATACTTTCTGGTTCTCTAGGTCCCCATTTAGTGGTCTTCTAATCAGAAAGTCAGGCCTTCAGTTTCCCTACTTTTCTACTTTCTGCAATTGGTACTGTAGCTGGGGCTTAGTAGCTTAGAGATAAATGGACAAAGGAGGAATAAAAAGCAAAGAAATTTTATCTCCAGTTCTTTGAATCACAGTTCCTTTGGTAATAAAAGGCCCCCTCCTTTAGTATTTTAGGTGACTGCTCAGCGTCTGTGCCACTGAGGTCTTGCCTGGAGGCTGGGATAGGAGAGGAAAGAGAAGAAAAGAAAATAGAGGATGTACTCTGTTTCTTTCTGGACCTTATGAGTCTTCTTTCCAACTTCTCACTACAGAAAAATGAGGCTTTCTCTGTCCCTGTTGAGTGGCACTTCTAGGTTTCAGGTTACCTCTGTACCTATGGCAGATGATAACAGAGAGATGGGAAAGATAATTACCTCTGGTTTGGTGATAGATCAAAGCTAGTGGAGGTGATGGAATTCCAGTTGAGCTATTTCAAATCCTGAAAGATGATGCTGTGCAAATACTGTACTCAATATGCCAGCAAATTTGGAAAATTCAGCAGTGGCCACAGGACTGGAAAAGGTTAGTTTTCATTCCAATCCCAAAGAAAGGCAATGCCAAAGAGTGCTCAAACTACCGCACAATTGCACTCATCTCACACGCTAGTAAACTAATGCTCAAAATTCTCCAAGCCAGGCTTCAGCAGTACATGAACCATGAACTTCCAGATGTTCAAGCTGGTTTTAGAAAAGGCAGAGGAACCAGAGATCAAATTGCCAACGTCTGCTGGATCATCAAAAAAGCAAGAGAGTTCCAGAAAAACATCTATTTCTGCTTTATTGACTATGCCAAAGCCTTTGACTGTGTGGACCACAATAAACCGTGGAAAATTCTGAAAGAGATGGGCATACCAGACCATATGACCTGCCTCTTGAGAAACCTGTATGCAGGTCAGGAAGCAACAGTTAGAACTGGACATGGAACAACAGACTGGTTCCAAATAGAAAAGAACTACGTCAAGGCTGTATATTGTTACCCTGCTTATTTAACTTCTATGCAGAGTACATCATGAGAAACGCTGGGCTGGAAGAAGCACAAGCTGGAATCAAGATTGCCAGGAGAAATATCAATAACCTCAGATATGCAGATGACACCACCCTTATGGCAAAAAGTGAAGAGGAACTAAAAAGCCTCTTGATGAAAGTGAAAGAGTAGAGTTGAAAAAGTTGGCTTAATGCTCAACATTCAGAAAATGAAGATCATGGCATCTGGTCCCTTCACTTCATGGGAAATAGATGGGGAAACAGTGGAAACAGTGTCAGACTTTATTTTTTTGGGCTCCCAAATCACTTCAGATGGTGATTGCAGCCATGAAATTAATAGACTCTTTCTGCCTGGAAGAAAAGTTATGACCAACCTAGATAGCATTCTCAAAAGCAGAGACATTACTTTGCCAACAAAAGTCCATCTAGTCAAGGCTATGGTTTTTCCAGTGGTCATGTATGAATGTGAGAGTTGGACTGTGAAGAAGGCTGAGTGCCGGGAGCCGGCATATTGCATATTGAGTGCATATTGCATATTGAGTGCAGCACTTTTCAGGATCTGGAATAGCTCAACTGGAAATTCTATCACTGCCGGTAGCCAGCGTGAGGAACTCCGCCCATGACAAAGGTCATGAGGAAGGAGGCTCGGCATACGCAAAGGCGGGATCGAGCTTCAGGAGTCCCCCTGGAAATTCTCGAGCATATACCCCCAAAACCAGAGTCTGCCTACTTTCTGCTTTGTGCTTTCACCTACACCTCTGACTTTACGGGGGGCTGTCCCCCACTACCTCTCTGAAAAAAGTTAGCTTACAGCTCCAGTTAATAATTCCTGGGTGTGACAGTGTTTAACCTACAAACTCCTTTGGAAATCCTCTAGCCTGCCTGAATAGGTTTTTCCGGCCACATGTGATTGCTCAGAGCCTCCAAACTGTGAGAGGCATGAGATGTTCTAAACTGTCTAAATACAGATTCCTTTGAGCAGTCAAAAGATTGATTAGAAATTGTATTGGTGAAGGGATTTTCACTTGTTGGGCCAATGTTTGCTGCTAAGTCTCCATATCCCTTACCTGCTGTGTCCCTGGCAGTGTATTGATTAATATAATTGGTTTAAATAGTAGCTTTAATGTTTGTAACCTGGGACCCTTGAATTAATTCTTTTTCTTGTTATAGCCCACCACACCTTTGCTCTGTAGGAATGCAACTTTATCTAATGCTTTTTGGAGGCTGGCGCCTGACTTTAGAATAATCACCTTTAGAGAAAAAGGCCTCCGGGCCAGAAGATGATGCAAATCACCTAAACTTTTGCATATGATAAGTTTGCAGGAAGAAAGCCTGGCTTACTGCATGACTCTACCCCTTCCCCCATTATCCTCTATGCATAACTTAAGGTATAAAAACTACTTTGGAAAATAAAGTGTGGGCCTTGTTCACCGAAACTTGGTCTCACCATGTCGTTCTTTCTCTTACCTTCTGGCTGAATTATTCAGCCTCTTTTCTCCACTGAATTTCCTCACTGAGCTATCCTTATTTCAGCCTCTTTTCTCCACTGAATTTCCTCACTGAGCTATCCTTATTTCAGCCTCTTTTCTCCACTGAATTTCCTCACTGAGCTATCCTCATTCTATTACTCTTTATATCCTTAATTAACGTTTAATTAAGCAATTGTTTCCTGATCTTCGCCTACGCCGTCTCTCCTTCGAATACCCTGGTTCAGCCGGGGCTGGTCCCCGGCAGCTGAGCACTGAAGAATTGATGCTTTTGAACTGTGGTGTTGGAGAAGACTCTTGAGAGTCCCTTGGACTGCAAGGAGATCCAACCAGGCCATTCTGAAGGAGATCAGCCCTGGAATTTCTTTGGAGGGAATGATGCTAAAGCTGAAACTCCAGTACTTTGGCCACCTCATGCAAAGAGTTGACTCATTGGGAAAGACTCTGATGCTGGGAGGGATTGGGGGCAGGAGGAGAAGGGGACGACAGAGAATGAGATGGCTGGGTGGCATCACTGACTCGATGGATGTGAGTCTGGGTGAACTCCGGGAGTTGATGATGGACAGGGAGGCCTGGCGTGCTGCGATTCATGGGGTTGCAAAGAGTCAGACACGACTGAGTGACTGAACTGACTGACTGAACTGGTGATAGATCAAATTCTGGACTCTTTCCCAAATCTTTCTGCTACCATTTAAGTGCTTAGATAGCTATATATCTACCTGTGCCTCCTGTTCAGAGTTTATATCTGCATTCAGTTCGAGAGACAGGGCTTACTTCATCTTCCCAGACTGGATTCACTATAGAAATTACTTGAGCAAACATCTACATAATGTAGAAACAACTTTTTATATGCTTTTGCCAAGGTTTAAAATAATTTTTAATATTAATTGAACATGTAGACTATTCTGAATATATTCATATAGAATCGTTCATGAAAGTACTGTATAATAAAGTAGTAATTTTAAGTGATAAAAGCTTTATGTAGTGAAGTAATCATATTTTACATTCAACTTACCATGCTTCTCTGATAGATTTCAATTTTATGAGTTAAAGTACTTATGTTTGTTATATGTCAAATTCATATTCCCCAGATGACAAACAAAAATATCTGGAACTGACAAAAGAAATTAAATAAAAAAGAATCACAGGAAAAAAGTAGTAAAGTAGTTACAGCGACCAAAATGTTAAGAAATTTAGCCATTCAACATATTTGGATATGACCATCTATTAAACATATTGCCATTTGTTTTCCTCAATGACTGGGATTCATGATTGAAAGCTTCATTTTTCATTTTGCTGTAGACATTGTTCCATTCCTTCAACTAGAAAAACAAACTCATAGATCAGAAAATAAATTAAAATTTAAGGAAAATGGCCCCAATAGTACATTCTGGTGAAAGCCAAGAAAGAAAAAGAAATATAAGGAAATGTAAAACAGTCTGTCTTGTTAAGCAAATCTAAAGCACTACTTAAAGATTCTGCATGAGGGAAATACAACTTTCGTGCCAGCTGTGGTTTCTACCTATTGTTGAGTCTAATGAATGGTTATTTCCCTTCTAATGTTTATTCTAGAATAACAATAAAGATCATTGATCTCAAATTCTAGGTTGTTTTTGCCAAT
Organism: Bos indicus x Bos taurus; assembly: GCF_003369695.1. Lineage (NCBI taxonomy): Eukaryota > Metazoa > Chordata > Mammalia > Artiodactyla > Bovidae > Bos > Bos indicus x Bos taurus. Next base: position 44,932,159 of record NC_040078.1, on the reverse strand, counting down.
CATCCACCTACAGTTTTATATTGTTTTTTATATAACGTTTTACAATTTTCTGCAAACAACAAAATCTCTTTTTTAAAGAAAGACTTCTTAGGTTCTACAGTAGTCATTTGTCACTCTATAATCGAAGCTAAAAATTCAGGACAGCATATTTTTCTTTTGACATTGTGTTAGAGACTCTTTTGTTATTTTATTTTTATGTCATGTGCTAAGGCAGTGGCAACCCACTCCAGTACTCTTGCTTGGAAGGTCCCATGGACAGAGGAGCCTGGTGGGCTGCAATGGAGTCGCGAAGGGTCGGACACGACTGAGTGACTTCACTTTCACCTTTCACTTTCATGCATTGGAGAAGGAAATGGCAACCCACTCCAGTGTTCTTGCCTGGAGAGTTCCAGGGACGGGGGAGCCTGGTGGGCTGCCGTCTATGGGGTCGCACAGAGTCGGACACGACTGAGGTGACTTAGCAGCAGCAACAATCTGTTTTTCTCTGCTAAATTTCAGGACATCTCTACAGAGAAATGAAGCATGTCTTTGGAAATAACATATTTTGTTTAAAAAAAAAATGGAAGAAAGCATTCTTTGACAAAGATGGGTTGAAACCTAGTTCAGAATGCCTATAGTAAAAGCTTATTTTTTGGCTTTCTATTTTTAAGCTGAATGCAAATGTATGATATTTCTCATAAGTGATAAAATGCTTTCTTTAGATTTCAAGAAAAAAGGACATATTAGATTAATCTGGGCCCAATATTCTTATCACCTCAAGCTTCAATAAAACAGAAGCTTCACCTGAGTAATCTAAGGAAAATATAAGAAGCTTTAGAAAGGGGTCACATTGCTCAACCTGGCTCTGAAAAGAAATTCATATCCACATACCTATATTCTGTGCTCTGTCAACAAATGTTCCAAAATATTCCCATCTTAAACCTTTCTTTTCATATTTTTCTTGGTGTTGCCTTATCTTTGGCTCTCCATCAACAACAGCATTCTAACATACTGAAACAGAACTTATGAGCACCTTTGAACATTTACCTCAAAAATGTTATGTCATCGATGCAAAGATTACATTAGTTTTAAAGCTAGTGAATAAAGGGAATTTTATTCCAATGTGGATGATATCACATTTGTTTTAAAAATTTATGAACATTTGCTTCCTGAAAAATGCATATACATGTGCAGATGTGAAAGTGAAAGAAAAGTACAGATGTAATAAGTTTTAGTCATTCAATAAATACTTTTGAATACCTATTACACTAGTTAGTATTTCAGGCATTAAGAATTAATAAATCAAACAAAAATCTCTGTCAAAAGAATTTACATTCTACTTGAAGATGGCAATGAACATAATATTTCAGGATGGGGAACACATGTATACCTGTGGCGGATTCATTTTGATATTTGGCAAAACTAATACAATTATGTAAAGTTTAAAAATAAAATAAAATTTAAAAAATAATTAAAAATAAATAAATAAATAAATTATAAATATGTAAGAAAGCATTAAGTACTATTTTGTTGTTGTTTATTTGCTCAGTCGTGTCTGACTCTTTGCGACTCCATGGACTGTAGCTTGCCAGTCTCCTCTGTCCATGGTATTCTCCAGGCAAGAATACGGGAGTGGGTAGCTGTTTCCTTCTCCAGGGGATCTTCCTAACCCAGAGATCTAACCCGTGTCTCGTGTTTGACAGGCAGATTCTTTATCACTGAGCCAACTGGGAAGTCCATTAAGTAATACAGAAAGAAAATGAACCAAGATGAGAAGACAGGAGAGAGTCAATGTCTGAGTTGCAATATTAAGTATTACAAATATGAGAAGGTCACATTTGGTCAAAGACTAGTTAGAAGTAAGGAGATGATTATTTTGATTAGCTGGTGGAAAAACACTTCAGATGAGGGACCAACAAGCAAAGCCCCCAGAATAGTATGTGCCCAGAATGTTGGAAAAACACCCAGGATACTAATGTACACTGAAGAAAAAGGCAAAACAGATAAAATTAGAGAGGTAAGAAGGGCCTGAAGGCATATGGCCTTGTCGACCATTGACAAGAGTACGACTTTGTACTCTGATAGGGGAAGTCATTAGCACGTTTTGCCAAGAAAATGCACTGGTTGTAGCAAACACCCTCTTCCAAAAACACAAGAGAAGACTCTACACATGAACATCACCAGATGGTCAACACCAAAATCAGACTGATTATATTCTTTGCACCAAAGATGGAGAAGCTCTATACAGTCAACAAAAACAAGACCAGGAGCTGACTGTGGCTCAGATCATGAGCTCCTTATGACCAAATTCAGACTTAAAATGAAGAAAGTAGGGAAAACCATTAGACCATTCAGGTATGACCTAAATCAAATCCCTTATGATTATACAGTGGAAGTGAGAAATAGATTTAAGGGCCTAGATCTGATAGATAGAGTGCCTGATGAACTATGGAATGAGGTTCATGACATTGTACAGGAGACAGGGATCAAGACCATCCCCATGGAAAAGAAATGCAAAAAAGCAAAATGGCTGTCTGGGGAGGCCTTACAAATAGCTGTGAAAAGAAGACAAGTGAAAAGCAAAGGAGAAAAGTAAAGATATAAGCATCTGAATGCAGAGTTCCAAAGAATAGCAAGGAGAGATAAGAAAGCCTTCCTCAGCAATCAATGCAAAGAAATAAAGGAAAAAACAGAATGGGAAAGACTAGAGATCTCTTCAAGAAAATGAGAGATACCAAGGGAACATTTCATGCAAAGATGGGCTTGATAAGGGACAGAAATGGTATGGACCTAACAGAAGCAGAAGATATTAAGAAGAGGTGGCAAGAATACACAGAAGAACTGTACAAAAAAGATCTTCATGACCCAGATAATCACGATGGTGTGATCACTGACCTAGAGCCAGACATCCTGGAATGTGAAGTCAAGTGGGCCTTAGAAAGCATCACTATGAACAAAGCTAGTGGAGGTGATGGAATTCCAGTTGAGCTATTTCAAATCCTGAAAGATGATGCTGTGAAAGTACTGCACTCAATATGCCAGCAAATTTGGAAAACTCAGCAGTGGCCACAGGACTGGAAAAGGTTAGTTTTCATTCCAATCCCAAAGAAAGGCAATGCCAAAGAATGCTCAAACTACCACACAATTGCACTCATCTCACACACTAGTAAAATAATGCTCAAAATTCTCCAAGCCAGGCTTCAGCAATACGTGAACCGTGAACTTCCTGATGTTCAAGCTGATTTTGGAAAAGGCAGAGGAACCAGAGATCAAATTGCCAACATCCGCTGGATCATTGAAAAAGCAAGAGAGTTCCAGAAAAACATCTATTTCTGCTTTCTTGACTATGCCAAAGCCTTTGACTATGTGGATCACAATAAACCGTGGAAAATTCTGAAAGAGATGGGAATACCAGATCATCTGACCTGCCTCTTGAGAAACCTGTATGCAAATCAGGAAGCCACAGTTAGAACTGGACATGGAACAACAGACTTGTTCCAAATAGGAAAAGGAGTATGTCAAGGCTGTATATTGTCACCCTGTTTATTTAACTTATATGCAGAGTACATCATGAGAGATGCTGGGATGGAAGAGGCACAAGCTGGAATCAAGATTGCCAGGAGAAATAACGATAACCTCAGATATGCAGTTGACACCACCCTTATGGCAGAAAGTGAAGAACTAAAGAGCCTCTTGATGAAAGTGAAAAAGGAGAGTGAAAAAGTTGGCTTAAAGCTCAACATTCAGAAAACTAAGATCATGGTATCTGGTCCCACCACTTCATGGTAAATAGATGGGGGAAAGAGTGGAAACAGTGACTGAGTTTATTTTGGAGAGCTCCAAAATCACTGCAGATGGTGATTGCAGCCATGAAATTAAAAGATGCTTGTTCCTTGGAAGATAATTATGACCAACCTAGACAGCATATTAAAAAGCAGACACATTACTATGCCAACAAAGGTCCATCTGGTCAAAGCTATGGTTTTTCCCATGGTCATGTATGGATATGAGAGTTGGACTGTGAAGAAAGCTGAGCACTGAAGAACTGATGCTTTTGAACTGTGGTGTTGGAGAAGACTCTTGAGAGTCCCTTGGACTGCAAGGAGATCCAACCAGTCCATCCTCAAGGAGATCAGTCCTAGGTGTTTATTGGAAGGACTGATGTTGAAGCTGAAACTCCAATACTTTGGCCACCTGATGTGAAGAACTGCCTCATTTGAGAAGACCCTGATGCTGCAAATGACTGAGGGCTGGAGGAGAAGGGGACGACAGAGGATGAGATGGCTGGAGGCATCACTGACTCAATGGACATGAGTTTGGGTGAACTCTGGGAGTTGGTCATGGACAGGGAGCCCTGGTGTGCTGCGGTTCATGGGGTCGCAAAGAGTTGGACATGACTGAGCGGCTGAACTGAACTGGAACTGATGCTTTATAGAAGTTATTGATGCTTTCTAATCTTATTCTCTCTTTTTATTTTATTTTATTTTTAAACTTTACATAATTGTATTAGTTTTGCCAAATATCAAAATGAATCCACCACAGGTATACATGTGTTCCCCATCCTGAACCCTCCTCCCTCCTCCCTCCCCATACCATCCCTCTGGGTCGTCCCAGTGCACTAGCCCCAAGCATCCAGTATCGTGCATCGAACCTGGACTGGCAACTCATTTCTTACATGATATTTTACATGTTTCAATGTCATTCTCCCAAATCTTCCCACCCTCTCCCTCTCCCACAGAGTCCATAAGACTGTTCTATACATCAGTGTCTCTTTTGCTGTCTCGTACACTGGGTTATTGTTACCATCTTTCTAAATTCCATATATATGCGTTAGTATACTGTATTGATGTTTTTCCTTCTGTCTTACTTCACTCTGTATAATAGGCTCCAGTTTCATCCACCTCATTAGAACTGATTCAAATGTATTCTTTTTAATGGCTGAGTAATACTCCATTGTGTATATGTACCATAGCTTTCTTATCCATTCATCTGCTGATGGACATCTAGGTTGCTTCCATGTCCTGGCTATTATAAACAGTGCTGCGATGATCATTGGGGTACACGTGTCTCTTTCCCTTCTGGTTTCCTCTTCAGTTTGGATTTTGCCTCAGCGCCCCGGTATATAAACTCTTATCAACAACACAGTGACCACCATGTTCACAAACTCATACTTCATATTACTATACTTCTTAGGAACATCTAACTGCTCTCTTTCAAATATTGTACTTTCCTTCTCTTGGATGTCAGGATACCACACATTCTCCAGTTTTTTCTCTTATCTTACCAACTAGTTCCTCTAACCTCCTCTGTTATATTTCCTCATCTTCTAAACTTTGGATAATGACAGGTATCCCAACTCTCAATCTTATGCAAATTCTTTATCTACACTCATTCCCCAAGGGAATCCAGTCTCAGAGATTTAAATTCCACTAAAATGCTAACAACTGCAAATTTTCTATTTCTAGACCTTTTTTCTAAACTCTGGACTTTTCTATCCGGTTGCTGACTGGACAGTTCAACCTGGATGTTTCTTAACTTGAGGCAGGGAGTTTGTGTTCCATTATTTTATTATGCAATATTATCTTAGAGATGAGCAAGAAATTAAGAAGAGTCAAAAATAAGGATCCATCATGGAGCTGAATACTTCCAAGTCTGACTAATTAATCCATCTCTTGCATGTGCTTGCTCAGTTGCTCAGTTGTGTCTGATTCTTCATGATCCTATGGACTGTAGTCTACCTGGGTCCTCTGCCCATGGGATTTCTCAGACAAGAATACTAGAGTGGGTTGCCATTTCCTACTCCAGGTCCTTTGGGACATCCTTGTATTTTATGCAGAAAGACAGAACATATTCAACAGTTCCTGCCTCTCATGGGTCAAGGACTCACATCAAGAGCCATCACTCCTTACTTCCCACTTAGAGAAATCACATGTGAGAAATACCTGAGATATTCAACATCCTACCCCATGTTGTCTATAGAGAAGTCCCAGGGAAGGAGGCAAAATACTTGAGGCATGAGCAGTAAATAATACTCATAGGACGAAAGGCCATGAGTAGCCTGTTGCTAGGATGCTGTGGTCTGTCATGGTATCAGTGGTACTGGTGACCTATCGCCAACACTACAGGAATAGTTCAGGTCATGGCTAGGTGTTCTACCCCACCAAAATAGATATGTTGCTGCTGTGTTGATCCAAAGGAGGCAAAAGTCAATCTAGGCAGATGTCTCTAAGATCTTAAATTTAACATACTTCAAATGAACTTTTGATTGTCTACTTCCAAACCTGTTTTGGTTTTTTTTTCCCTCTCTCTCTCACAGTTAATTTCCATTCCCCGCCTATAGATGCTTGAAGTTCAAAACTTAGACTCTTCCTTGACTCTTTTTCTTTCACATCCCCATCTAGTCAGTCAGGAAATCCAACTCACTTCTTTCCCTACATCTTCTTTCTTTCAGGTTACTGAAAAGTTCCCCAGGAAGTCTTTCTGCTTTTATCTTTGTCTCCCTACAGTAACTCGGGTCATCTGACAGAGGAATCCTTTCAAGATGTAAGGCAGATCATGCACCCTTTCCAGTGAGCTGCACAGTGGCATCCGAGTGCACTCAGAGTAAAGTCCCTCAAATGTTCATGGTGCTCTGTGATCTACTCCCACCTGAGGATTTCTCTGACTACTCTCCTCCACATTCTCTCTGCGTCAGTCACACACTAGTCATATAGATTTCCTTTCTGTTCTTCAAGCTGCCTAAGCATAATTCCCATGGTCTTCACACTTGTATGTTCTGCAGCCTGAAAAGTTATTCTTTAAGATGATCTGCCTACTTCCCTCCCTCACTGTCTTTAGATCTCAGCTTCAAATGCACTACTTGGGAGAGACGTTCTCTGATGACTCATATAATAGCAAGTACTTCCCTCCATAGGGCTTCCCAGGTGACACTAGTGGTAAAGAATCCACCTGCCAATGCAGGAGAAGAAAGAGATGCAGGTTTGACCTATGGGTTGGGAAGATATCCTGGAGGAGGGCATGACAACTCACTCCAGTATTCAAGCAACTTTAGCATACACGCACTTCCCTCCATCCTACCATGAAGCACTCCTTTCTTTCATTCCTTTGCACGTGTTCATTAACTATATTCTCCCCTAGAATATACATTTGTTTATTTCCTTATTGTCTGTATCTTTCCCTAGAATGTACATTTCTCAAAAGCAGAGAATTTTCCTATTAGTATGAACTACTGAATCCCTAATAGCTTTGCTGCATAGAAGGTGCTTAATGAATATACCTTGAATAAAAACAGCATGGATAGAATTTTGCACTATTTGAATCATAGTGGTTTTTTCTTTTTTCTCATTATTTCATTAGCAAAACAAAATATTACCACCTATAAGCAGGAAATTGAGCCTGACTTCACCCATAATCCTCCAAGAGACAAAAAAAATGAGGCAAAAATAAGGCATCAAAATATATTTAATTTTCTGTTAACACTCATTGTTGCATTTACTTTAAATCCTCTATGACTTCTTTTAAGCTCTTTAACAAGGTAGACAATAATACTATCAAATTTTCCTCAGTAAGTTGGTATATGAAATGTAAAGAAAAATTAAATATACTGAAATAATTTCTCCAAGTAATCAGATATTGTTATTATGCAAACTGCAAGGCAGGTGGCACAGTCATAAATAATCCAGCTGCCAATGCAGGAGATGGAAAGACATGGATTCGATCCCTTGGTTAGGAAGATTGCTTGGAGTAGGAAATGGCAACCCACTCCATTATTCTTGCCTGGAAAATTCCATGCACATAGGAGCTTGACAGGCTACAGTTCATAGGGTCACAAAGAATCGGACATAACAGAGTGACTGAGCACACAGCACAAGCTACTATTACTGCGTCTAAGACTTGGAATTAGTCTAAAGACTTCTCAAAGGGATACATAAAAATTATTCTGTGACTATCCAGAAACAAAAATGGGGGTGTTTTTCAGAGTAATAAGATCAATTTTTCACTTTTTAGAGATTATGAGTTCTTTGCATAGCATAGTCATCACCCAGATTGAGAACATGAAATTGTTACCTCAGGATTTTAATTTTTCATCCATGTGAGCAATCTGAAATATCACATTCTAATGTGATATATTAAGTAATATATCTAAGTAATCAACCTAATTCCTCAGATAAGTTGTTGAACTCAAAGAGATCATTGAATAATCTGTATCAGTTTTAGCACAATGATATAATACCTATGCTATATTGATGGTTTAAAACATAAATCATATATTTCCCTCCTGCTCAAAAAATTCTAAAAGATTTTCCATAACATACATTTTTGGCACCTCCTAGAAACTCCTATACTTTGGCCACCTCATGTGAAGAGTTGACTCTTTGGAAAAGACTCTGATGCTGGGAGGGATTGAGGGCAGGAAGAGAAGGGGACGACAGAGGATGAGATGGCTGGATGGCATCACCAACTCGATGGACATGAGTTTGGGTGAACTCCAGGAGTTGGTGATGGACAGGGAGGCCTGGCGTGCTGCAATTCATGGGGTCACAAAGAGTCGGACATGACTGAGCGACTGAACTGAACTGAACTGAACCAACACTCCATGTGGTCAACCTTTCAGATGTTAGCATTTTAATGGGTATATATAATATCACTTTGTGCTTTAAACTTCATCTCCCTAATGACTAGTAATGTCAAACATTTTTTTCATGTATTCAGTTTTTTTGTGGTGTCTATTCAAATTATACCCTCAAATATTCTACTCTTAATAACTGTTGTTTGTGGACTTATAAAGAATGTTTGCTGCTGCTGCTGGCTGCTAAGCCACTTCAGTAGTGTCCGACTCTGTGTGACCCCATAGACAGCAGCCCACCAGGCTCCTCCATCCCTGGAATTCTCCAGGCCAGAATACTGGAGTGGGTTGCCATTTCCTTCTCCAAAAAAGAATGTTTATTCTGCTGTTATTGTATGGAGTGTATAATAAATATCCATATCTAATTGATTTCATTACTATTCTATCAATTATTGAAATCTTTCAATATTTATATACTTATACAGTATTATATTTTGTCAGTATTTGCCAAAAGTAATTGTTAAATTTTCTATTTCTTCTTGTATTTTTAATGTGGCTTGCTTTGTGTATTAATATTTTCCTTCACAGATTTCTAAATAAAGCATTTAAGATTGTTATGTCCTATTGATAAACTGACCCATTTACCATTATGAAATGACCATCTTTATCAGGTAATATTCTTTTCCCTAAAATCTATTTTTTCTGATATTAATATAGCCACTCCAGATTTCTTTTGATTAATATTAGCAGTCTCCATCCTTTTACTTTTAAACTACTTCTGTATTTGTATCTAAAGTGGATTTCTGTTTTGCTACATATAATTAGATCTTGTTTTTAAAAAATCAAATCAATCTCTGCATTCTAGTTGGAATGTCTGCACCTTATTAATTAACATGCTTTTGGATATGGCTGGATTTGAGTCTACTATCTGGCTACTTGTTTTCTAGTTGATTAATCTGTTCTTTATTCCTTTTATGGCTCTTTTGGATGGTTATGTACTTTTCCTGATTTCATCTTATCTCATTTGATTGTTGTTAAGTCATAATTATTTTTTCCAGTAGTTGTTGAAGTTTCAGAATGTATGTTTCACTTATTACAGTCTTCTGTCCAGTAATATTCTATCATTTCACACATAAGAATATTACAATAGCACTTTCCATTTTTTCTCCCATCTTAGACTTTATGCTATTGTGTTCATGTGTTTTATTAAATGTACATTTTAAACTATTATAAATTGCTGTTATTTTTGCTTTAAGCAGCCACATTTTAAAGATATCTTTAAAAGTAACAAAATATAGATTTTATATTTATCTGTATACTTTCCATTTCCAATGGTTTTTATTTCTTTTTGTAAGTCTTGTTTCTCCCTAGGCTTATTTCTCTTCTGCCTAAAAGGCTTCCTTTAACATTTCTTGTAGTGATTATTCATGGTAATGAATTCTCTCAACATTTTATGTCTGATAAGGTCTGTATTTCACCTTTGGCTTGAAAACATGTCTTTGGCAGAATGTAGAATTTTATATTACAGTGTTTTCCTATTCATTCTCTAAAATCGCTCCATTATTCTCTGGCTTGTATTATTTCTGACACAAGGTCTGTTGTCGTTCAGCATCTCTGGCCTCTATTTACTCATTCCTTCAGTTTTGACAACCAAAAATGTTTCTGGACATTGTCCAATATCCCCTTGAGAGAGTGAAATAGTCCCCAGTTTAGAACCACTGATTTATATTTATCATGTGTTTTGTCCTCTTGTTGTTTTGCACTTTTTAACTGCTTGCTAGCAGTTTTATCATAAGGTACTTTGCAGTAGTTTGCTTCATGTTTCTTGTGTTTGGTATCTTTGAGGTTCCTGAAACCTTGATTTTATAGTTTTCACCAATTTGGAACTTTTCAGCCGTATTTTTAAAAATTTATTTTTCTATCTTCTTTCCTTTTTCTGCTCCTCTAATAGTTCCCATTACATGGACATTAACCTGCTTAAAGTTGTCCCACGTCTCATACATGTTCTGTTAGTTTTTTCAGTCTTTTTTCTGTGTCTTATTTTGGCTATTTTCTATTACTGTGTCTTCAAGTTCATTAATCTTTTACTAATAGTTTCAAATCTGCTGTTAAGTCTGTGAAAGAATTAGAGAAATGATGAATAATTGCTTTGGTAGCAGGAGAATGCTACTGATACATTGAAACCATCCTAACCTCATAGAGTTTTTGGAAAGAAGGAATTCTGTGATCCAGATATGGGGTACATAGTGGAGCACCACAGGCTATTGTCTTGGTTTGTGCTCTCTGCAGAATGAGGTGCTAAGTGAAGCTTCAACATTATCAGTGGCTAGGAAAAGATAACCAGCAACTACAAGGAAAGGATATGCATTTTATTGGATAAAATGTATTCTAGAATGGAATGCAGGCAAAATTTCTTTGACTAGCCTATAAAAATGCTCCCAAACACTCCCAACTTTAATCTTCTAGGCATCTACTCAGCTATACCAACTCTGCCAAGACCAGAGAGTATGAACCCAACCAGCCAGATAAGAACTCACATATCCTCTTTACCTCTTCGCCCTAACCCAGCTTTGGTCAAAGTAGCAGGTAATGAGGAAGTGAGCAAAGAGTGAATAGACGGCAGAAGCACCGTGCCTCTCATCTCCACCACTAGCTTCCAAGCAACTGCATAAAATAGAAACAAGGAGATTTAATTGTAAAAAAGCAAAGAGATTTGATCATTACATAGTGATACACATCATCTGTATTGAATTGTGACTAGGTTGTAACTGAAATTGACCCAAAAGAGGTTAGCTGCCTCCTTAAGATGTACAGCTGGTAATTGACAAAGCTGGAACACAAAACACAGATCAATTCAACTCCAATTCCCATACCATGTAATAACCAAATGATCCAAGTCTCTGTATTTTCTGTAAACAGCCACAGCTTAAAAAGATTTCTAGGGCAAGGGACAGAGCCCCTCAGCTTTCCAACCCCAAAATAGAATTAATAATAACTGTTGATTCAGTGGTCTAATAATTTCATTAAGTCAAACAAAATCCAGAGCTATGTTTATGTTTATAGTCTTACTATTTTAGGGACATTCTGTATAACAGAATTCTTATACAGACAATTGTTTAAGTTATTGAATATGAACTAAAATGTATAATTTTTAAAATACTTTATGTAAACAAACTTAGAAATCAATAAAGTTATCCTTTCTTAGATAATGCATCACATTTTAAAATTCATTCATTGATATATATAATAAATAAGCACCTAAGTCCTCCCAGGAGCCTGGCAGTAGGCTAAGTGATAGGAATATAGCAGCAATCAACTCAGATACAGTCTATGCATCAGATCAGATCAGCCGCTCAGTCGTGTCCGACTCTTTGCGACCCCATGAATCACAGCATGCCAGGCCTCCCTGTCCATCACCAACTCCCGGAGTCTATGCAAAATGAATAGTATAGTCTAGCAAGGAAAATGTATAGGAACAAGAAACTGTAGTTGTAAATTTTATTACAAAATATAAGTGCAACATGTTTATAACAGGAAAGCCTAATCTGCTTAGAAGTGTTAAGAATGGTTTTCCTAGGGAAGTAATGTTTGGACTGAGTCAAAAGAAGGTGACTAGGAACAAGCTAAATGAAGATGAGATTGGAGATGAAGTAGGGGACTGCTTAGGTCACTAACATACATATGTCACATATCAGTCAATATAGGCTGGGGTAGGTTGTGTTGCTGGAATTTTACTTTTTTATAGTTATAAAATAATTTGAGTTTTGTTTAAAATGCAAATATTGTGAAAGAGAACACAAAATATAAAGTACCATCTCCCTACAATCTCTATGATTACTGCTAACAGTTCAGGTTTGTCTTACAATATTATTTTCAATCTATCATATATTATGCACACATAAATATCTCAGATAGGATCATACAATAATAATAATATTCTACATGTATCGTAAAACTTCTAATGGGCCTCTATTATTGTCAGTGCTGTTGCTGCTGCTGCTAAGTCACTTCAGTCATGTCCGACTCTTTGCGACCCCATGAACCACAGCACACCAAACCTCCCTATCCATCACCAACTCCCGGAGTTCACTGAGACTCACGTCCATCGAGTCAGTGATGCCATCCAGCCATCTCATCCTCTGTCATCCCCTTCTCCTCCTGCCCCCAATCCCTCCCAGAATCAGGGTCTTTCCAATGAGTCAACTCTTCGCATGAGGTGGCCAAAGTATTGGAGTTTCAGCTTCAGCATCATTCCTTCCAATGAACACCCAGGATTGATTTCCTTTAGAATGGACTGGTTGAATCTCCTTATAGTCCAAGGGACTCTCAAGAGTCTTCTGCAACACCACAGTTCAAGAGCATCAATTCTTCGGTGCTCAGCTTTCTTCACAGTCCATCTCTCACATCCATGCATGACCACTGGAAAAACCATAGCCTTGATTAGATGGACCTTTGTTGGCAAAGTAATGTCTCTGCTTTTGAATATGCTATCTAGGTTGGTCATAACTTTCCTTCCAAGGAGTAAGCGTCTTTTAATTTCATGGCTGCAATCACCATCTGCAGTGATTTTGGAGCCCCCCAAAATAAGTCTAACACTGTTTCCACTGTTTCCCCATCTATTTGCCATGAAGTGGTGGGACCAGATGCCATGATCTTCATTTTCTGAATGTTGAGCTTTAAGCCAACTTTTTCATTCTCCTCTTTCACTTTCATCAAGAGGCTTTTTAGTTCGTCTTCACTTTCTGCCATAAGGGTGGTGTCATCTGCATATCAGAGCTTATTGATATTCTCCCGGCAATCTTGATTCCAGCTTGTGCTTCTTCCAGCCCAGTGTTTCTCATGATGTACTCTGCATATAAATTAAATAAGCAGGGTGACAATATACACTCTTGACAGACTCCTTTTCCTATTTGGAACCAGTCTGTTGTTCCATGCCCAGTTCTAACTGTTTCTTCCAGACCTGCATACAGGTTTCTCAAGAGGCAAGTCAGGTGGTCTGGTATTCCCATCTCTTGAAGAATTTTCCACAGTTTCTTGTGATCCACACAGTCAAAGGCTCTGGCATAGTCAATAAAGCAGAAATAAATGTTTTTCTGGAACTCTCTTGCTTTTTTGATGATCCAGCGGATATTGGCAATTTGACCTTTGGTTCCTCTGCCTTTTCTAAAACCAGCTTGAACATCTGCAAGTTCATAGTTCACGTATTGCTAAAGCCTGGCTTGGAGAATTTTGAGCATTACTTTACTAGCGTGTGAGATAAGTGCAATTGTGCGGTAGTTTGAGCATTCTTTGGCATTGCCTTTCTTCAGGATTGGAATGAAAACTGACCTTTTCCAGTCCTGTGGCCACTGCTGAGTTTCCCAAATTTGCTGGCATATTGAGTGTAGCACTTTCACAGCATCATCTTTCAGGATTTGAATTAGCTCAACTGGAATTCCATCACCTCCACTAGCTTTGTTCATAGTGATGCTTCCTAAGGCCCACTTAACTTCACATTCCAGGATGTCTGGCTCTAGGTGAGTGATCACACCATTATGATTATCTTGGTCATGAAGATCTTTTTTGTACAGTTCTTCTGTGTAATCTTGCCACCTCTTCTTAATATCTTCTGCTTCTGTCAGGTCCATACAATTTCTGTCCTTTATCGAGCCCATTTATGCATGAAATGTTCCCTTGGTATCTCTAATTTTCTTGAGGAGATCTCTAGTCTTTCCCATTATGTTGTTTTCCTCTATTTCTTTGCATTGATCGCTGAGGAAGGCTTTCTTATCTCTCCTTGCTATTCTTTGGAACTCTGCATTCAAACGCTTATATCTTCCTTTTCTCCTTTGCTTTTCACTTCTCTTCTTTTCACAGCTATTTGTAAGGCCTCCCCAGGCAGTGATTTTGCTTTTTTGCATTTATTTTCTATGGGGATGGTCTTGATCCCTGTCTCCTGTACAATGTCACGAACCTCCATCCATAGTTCATCAGGCACTCTGTCTATCAGATCTAGGCCATTAAATCTATTTCTCACTTCCACTGTATAATCATAAGGGACTTGATTTAGGTCATACCTGAATGGTCTAATGGTTTTCCCTACTTTCTTTAATTTAAGTCTGAATTTGGCAATAGGAGTTCATGACCTGAGCCACAGTCAGCCCCTTGTCTTGTTTTTGTTGACTGTATAGAGCTTCTCCATCTTTGTCTGCAAAGAATATAATCAATCTGATTTTGGTGTTGACCATCTGGTGATGTCCATGTGTAGAGTCTTTTCTTGTGTTGTTGGAAGAGGGTGTTTGCTATGACCAGTGTGTTCTCTTGACAAAACTCTATTAGCCATTGCCCTGCTTCATTCCATACTCCAAGGCCAAATTTGCCTGTTACTCCAGGTGTTTCTTGACTTGCTACTTTTGCATTCCAGTCCCCTATAATGAAAAGGACATCTTTTTCGGGTGTTAGTTCTAAAAGGTCTTGTAGGTCTTCATAGAACCGTTCAACTTCAGCTTCTTCATTGTTATTGGTTGGGGCATAGGCTTGGATTACCATGATATTGAATGGTTTGCCTTGGAAACGAACAGAGATCATTCTGTTGTTTTTGAGATTGCATCCAAGTACTGCATTTTGGACTCTTTTGTTGACCATGATGGCTACTCCATTTCTTCTAAGGGATTCCTGCCCACAATAGTAGATATGATGGTCACCTGAGTTAAATTCACCCATTCCAGTCCATTTTAGTTCACTGGTTCCTAGAATGTCGACATTCACTCTTGCCATCTCCTGTTTGACCACTTCCAATTTGCCTTGATTCATGGAACTAACATTCCAGGTTCCTATGCAATATTGCTCTTTACAGCATCAGACCTTGCTTCTATCACCAGTCACATCACAACTGGGTATTTTTTTTGCTTTGGCTCCATCCCTTCATTCTTTCTGGAGTTATTTCTCCACTGATCTCTAATAGTATATTGGGCACCTACTGACCTGGGGAGTTCCTCTTTCAGTATCCTGTCATTTTGCCTTTTCATACTGTTCATGGGGTTCTCAAGGCCAGAATACTGAAGAGGTTTGCCATTCCCTTCTCCAGTGGACCACATTCTGTCAGACCTCTCCACCATGACCCGCTCATCTTGGGTGGCCCCACACGGCATGGCTTAGTTTCATTGACTTAGACAAGGCTGTTGTCTGTGTGATCAGATTGGCTAGTTTTCTGTGATTATGGTTTCAGTGTGTCTGCCCTCTGATGCCCTCTAGCAACACCTACCATCTTACTTTGGCTTCTCTTACCTTGGACGTGGGGTATCTCCTCATGGCTGCCCCTCCTGACCTTGAATGTGGAGTAGCTCCTCTCAGCCCTCCTGTGTAATTTTCCTGATTACTTGCAGAATAAATTATAGGAGTTGGAATTTTGGATCAAATTAAATCTTTGATGTTTAGAAAAGGAAGTCCATTAATAATGAGTGCTGTAGTTAATATGGTGACTTTTTAGTAATTGATTCTCATCCGTTTTATACCAATAAATATATTAAAGTGTATCTTAAGGCCCTTTTGATGTATTTCATGTTTATTCAGAATATCAACTCATTATGATAGGTAAATATGAGGTCAGTTCGCCAAACTGAAACAAAAATGCCCAAATTGATTAATCGACCTTTACTAGTTTCATGGGAATTCTACAGAGGGAAATAATGACACTAGATGTGGGTTTTGTCTGAGTGATAATAACCAAATACTAAAGTGTGAATTCACGGTTTTAATTTTAACATTTGCTTTCCTTGCATTTAGCTTGGTATCATTGGTTGTTTGATTCCTGCACCATGCTTGTTAAGTCGCTTCAGTCATGTATGACTTGGTGACCCTGGACTGAGGGTCACCAGGCTTCTCTGTCCATGGGATCCTCCAGGCAGGAATGCTGGAGTAGGTTGCCAAGCCTTCCTACAGGGGATTTTCCCGACCCAGAGATTGAACTCCCATCTGTTAACATCTCCTGCATTAGCAGGCGGGTTCTTTACCACTAGCGCCCCCTGGAAAGCCCTCCTGCACTATAACTTTGGATAATATTGATAAATTTTGGCACTGTTTGGCATACTAAAATGTAAACTTACTGAGATTCATATTGATTAGGAATAACCTGCCATATTGATACAAAGTTATGGACAACAAGTTTTAATTATCTTGCAATCTGGAGAGATATCATCAGGTGACTCAAAACTATGTTACTACCCAATATGGAGCTATATTTTAGATGTGCTAATTGGTGGGATTGTTTGTGGATAATAGCAGCAGTACATTTACAAAAAGAAATGTAGTTCAATTTCCTTTATTATGTTACTATGGTCTGAATGTTTATGTCCCCCTCAAATTAATATGTTGAAATTTAACCTCCAAAGATGATGGTATTAGTTAAGTCGGGACTTTGGAAGGTACTTTATGAAAGAGGATCCAGAGAGATACCTAGCTCTTCCACCATGTGAGGACACAGAAATTGCCAGTTATAAACTTGGAAGAGGACCCTCACCAGAAACTGTGACCCTGTTGACACCTTGATTTTGAACTTCTGACATCCAGCACTGTGAGAAATAAAGTTTTGTTGTTCATAAACTACCAGATGTATGCTATTTTGTATAGCAACCCAAACAGACTAAGACATATATCAATACAACTTTAAAATCTGATGATACAATGGGATTTCACTTGCTTTTATTTAAACAAGAAATTTCATCTTGAATAGAAATTCTGGTCCATAAAATAGAAAATAATAGAATTTTCCAATTAAATACCTGAAAACTTTGCTCACATTTCAATACTGTACATCTTTTATTTATGAGCTGTAATCCATGCTTTATCCCTGACAACATAGGAAAAGTTATTCTATCAACAAGGATATCAAGATAAAAATAATCATTGCGATTTATTCCAGACTCATGGTTCCAGTTATGATAGAAAACTTGATGATCAGAGAGCTTTTACTGAACTGTGAAGGAAAGTCTGCTAACCTACCCTTCACAGCTGCTTTTGAAAAGTGGCCTCTGTCACATACTGATATTCTTTCTTTGAATCCATTAATGGCTTCAGTTAGCTAAGGGTGAGTGATGAAAGTTGCTTATTTCCAATAGATATTTATGCAATTTATTTAATTTTCAGAGTTTATTCTAATATCTAAGTGCTGGACATCTCTTTATATAGCCCTGCTCACAGAACATGCTGGGTTAAAAAAAAATTTTTTTTTTTTAACTATACATGAACTTTCACAAGTTGGGGTATGTTCTTGGAAGTGTGTCATCTTGGCTATGGCTGTTAGTCTTTCATAGGCTAGAGTGCAAAATAGTTTATCAGCATCCTGCTTCAATAAAATGTAATAGGTGTAAATCAGAAGTATACAGATTCCACATGGCACAGTGCATTTGATTTCAGAGCTGTTTTTCTCATTGGAAAAGTAATACTTAGTCATTGTCAAAACTTTGGAATATAAAGAGAAATAAATGAAAATCAGCCATGCATTTAACTCCCAAGAAAATCCCTCTTAACAACTCTGTGTATTTCCTAATAGTCTTTTTCTGTATATATATGGTTTTGTTTTTTGAGCTGTGATGATACTGTAAATTGTTTTATGTGCTGACTAAACCTTTCCTCTTGTCACTAAAACTTTCTCATGGCTATTTTTCCACAGCAGATATATATTTACTGAGCATGTAGTGGGTGCTCAATGAATGTTAAAAAGATGTCTCCACCCAGACTGCCTTTAACGGCTAATTATCTGCTGTAGCTCTTCCTCTGTAATTGCAACTCCTCATTGCAGCCTTTAGTATTGCTATTCATTTCCTTCTCCCCACCAGTAGTTTACTTTGAAAATATTTCAAACCTATTATTTCAAGCAATAATAGTAGAGTCATCACCCACGTACCCTTCACCTGTGTTCACTTGTCTTTACCTTCTGCGACATTTGCTCTCTTTTTTTCCCATCAACATACACTTTTTATTCTGAATCATTTAAAAATAAGTTAGAGACTTCATGATACTTTGCCCTTAAAATCTTTTGCACATATCGCCTAAGAACAAGGGCATTCTACTACATAACTGCCATTTTTATACCTAAGAAATATAATATGCATGCAATAATGATAGTAAATATGGATAGACTCTATAACCACATTTTCCTCATTGTGCAAGCTATGACCTTAATTTTTATTTTTTTTCTATTGTTGCAAGATTCAATCACATATTACTAGATGCATTTTTTAAATTTTATATACTTACTTTGCCCAGATGGCTTTCAGGATCTTAGTTCCCTTACCAGGGATAGAACTTGGGCCCTCTACAGTGAAAGTCCAGAGTCCTAACCACTGGACCACCTGGGAAGTCCCTCAATACATTTAGTTTCATGCTTTTCCCTGAACTTTGTGGTTGCTGTCTAATAGATCACATAGTGTCACAATTTTACCATTTCCTCAGTGTTGAATAATTGTACTGTCATAAGTAAAATTTTAATTTCATAAGATTAATCTATGTTCATAATGTAGAAATCAGAAATCACAATGTACAAACTACAGATGAAAAACTAAAGAAAAGCTCATCTTAAATGTTCACATGTATTCATTCTGCTGTGCTATATGCATGGGTAGAGAGTTATACAAAAATGTTTATGAGAACATGATCATTAAAATATATGTATTTTATATGTGCATATTAAACATATGATTGCATGCATATATATTTGAGGGGGTAACAGTATGTTACAGATGATACCACTCTCATGGCAGAAAATGAAGAGGAACTAAAGAGCCTCTTGATGATGGTGAAAGAGGATAATGAAAAAGCTGGCTTGAAATTCAACACTAAAAAACTAAGATCATGGCATCTGATCCCATCACTTCTTGGCAAATAGACAGGGAAAAAGTGGAATCAGTGACAAATTTTATTCTCTTAGGCTACAAAATCACTGCAGATGGTGACTCCAGCCATGAAATTAAAAGACGCTTGCTCCTTGGAAGGAAAGCTATGACAGATCTAGACAGTGTGAACATCTTGAACATCTTTGCTGGCAAAGGTCTATGTAGTCAAATCTATGGTTTTTCCAGTAGTCGTGTATAAATGTGAGAGTTGGACCATAAAGGAAGCTGAGCACTGAAGAATTGATTCTTTTGAACTGTGGTGTTGGAGAAGACTCTTGAGAGTCACTTGGACTGCAAGGAGATCAAACCAGTCAATCCTAAAGGAAATAACCCTGAATATTCATTGAAGCTGAAGCTCCAATACTTCGGCCAGTTGATGCTAAGTATTGACTCACTGAAAAAGACGCTGATGCTGGGAAAGATTGAAAGCAAAAGGAGAAGGGGGCAACAGAGGATGAGATGGTTAGATAGCATCACCAACTCAGTGGATATTAATTTGCAGAAATTCTGGGAGATAGGGGAGTACAGAGGAGCCTGGCATGCTTTAGTCCATGAGGATGCAGAATCAGACAAAACATAGCTACTGAACAACAACAGATATAGGGAAGTATTTCTACATCAAGAAATAGTCTTGGATTACATCATTCTAATGGCTGCTTGGAACTTTTTTTTACTAATTTCATAATTATTTAATCAATCTCTTATTTTTATACAGTTAAGATTTCAGTATTTTTAGTAAGAAATAATTAGCATTATTTTAATTAAGTTACTTTAGCACACTGGTCATTATTTCTTTAAGGTATATTGATAACTTTGAGGCTGATGAATTAAGTATGCTCAGTCACTCAGTCATGTCTGACTCTTTGCAACCCCATGGATTTTAGCCCATGAGGCTCCTCTGTCCATGGGATTTTTCCAGGCAAGAATACTGAAGTGGGTTGCTTTGCTACTTCCAGGGATCTTGCCTGCCCAGGGATTGAACCCACGTCTCCTGCATCTGCTGCATTGACAGGCAGATTTGTTATCACTGAGTCACCTGGGAAGCCAAGAGAGAGACAATTCTAGCAATATATACAGAAGTACTATTTTCAATGAATATTTATGTGTAAACATTGCTTATGTTAAGTACACATTTATTGAATACCTACTATGTTTCCAGTTAATATCATGGGCTATTACATTTGATACATGTCTCCCCCTTGAGTTCTGAAAGAGTAAGTCAGAGATAAATCATACAGCTATTTTTGAAGCCAAATCTGTCTGACTTCGAAGACTGTGCATATCAAAATTATGTGCATTCTTTCTCCAGGGGAATTGAAGGCTCTCTGATGCTGCCAAAATCTCCTGAGGATAAGCAGAGCCTGTTCACAAGTGGTTACTCCCCTGTGAGGCTTTAAAAACCTCTTAATTTTTAAGGTTTCACCCAGTTCTGTAAAGGCTCCTTCACGCCTGCTTTAAAGTTATCCACTTAGTGCCATTAGAGTCATGGTGGACAGTACGGTAGTCAAAGTTCCCTTCTTATCACTTTTCAAAACACATTTTCCATCAGTCTGCATGGCTCTTCTCTGTCCATACCCCTTCCTTTTTTTTTTTTTGTCTCCCCACTATTCATTCTTCCATTCATGTATTTATTCACTCATGCATGACTATTTGTGGAGTGTCTACAATGGGCCTAGTGCGTGATTAGAAGTGCTGTTACCTTGCCTCCTTCCCCTCTTCTACCCTTTCTTGGTCTCTTCTTACTAAAGTCACATTGTTCATGCTAAGTCCAAGTCATTTATGGATGATCTGAATTAATCATCTGTAGGAAGCACAGGTAAAAATTTCACCTAGCACAATGCCATGAGGGTTTAAAATATAGGCTTGCTTTTAATTATTGTCTTTAGTGACCTTGGTAAAAACGTTTTTTTCCTCTGACTTCAGACTACTTTTTAAAATTCTTGTGAGTATATTTAACTGTTTGTGAAGGTTGGGTATTGATTAACTTCATCAATATTGGATCACCTCCCACTCCTGCAGTCTCCACAGGGTCAGGCTCACTTGCATTGTATTAAATTGCAGGCTACCTCAGGGAAACTCCTCTTGTGAGATAAATACTAACATTACATAGTTATCCAGAATTTATTCTTTCACTCTATCAGGAAAATTTGAATCATTTTTTCCACTATGAAATGGTATGCATTGAACAATAACCTCCTAGTAGAAAAGCAATGTTCTTCATTTAACATTTTCAGAAAAAAATAAAACTTACCTTTCATAATTCAAGTAGTGCAGGTTAAAAAATCTAACCCATTACATTGATTATAAAAATCCACTCTTTGACAAAATACCTGCTTCCAATTCATCTATTAATTTATGAATGCCATACTGCATTAACTAGAAATTATAATATCACATTTACTGCCAATTAAAAAATCTCAAAGACCCAGATAATATACCAGATTCTAAAACATTGCATTGAGATAAATGAATCTTCTAAAATAGGACTGAGTGACTTGGTCAATGTTCCTAGACTGCAAGTACATATCTGACTTTATGAACACAATGTAGGGTACATTTCTATACACTCAAAACAGAAATGTTAGCATGAGAAGATAAAAGGATTTATTCCTAAGGGGCTAAATTAATCATACATATAACTTTATTCAGTTCATTTCAGTTCATTCGCTCAGTTGTGTCTGACTCTTTGTGACCCCATGGACTGCAGCAGGCCAGGCCTCCCTGTCCATCAGCAATTCCCGGATTATACTCAAACTCATGTCCATTGAGTTGGTGATGCCATCAACAATCTCATCTTCTGCCATCTGCTTCTCTGCCTGCCTTCAATCTATCCCAGAACCAGGGTCTTTTCCAATGAGTCAGTTCTTCGCATCAGGTGGCCAAAGTACTAGAGCTTAGCTTCAGCATCAGTCCTTCCAATGAATATTCAGGACTGATTTCCTTTAGGATGGACTGGTTGGAACTCCTTGTAGTCCAAGGGACTCGCAAGGGTCTTCTCCAACATCATAGTTCAAAAGCATCAATTCTTCAGTGCTCAGCTTTCTTTATAGTCCAACTCTCACATCCGTACATGACTATTGGAAAAACCATAGCTTTGACCAGATGGACCTTTGTTGGCATAGTAATGTCTCTGCTTTTTAATATGCTATCTAGGTTGGTCATAATTTTCTTCCAAGGAGCATCTTTTAATTTCATGGCTGCAGTCACCATCTGCAGTGATTTTGGAGCCCCCAAAAATAAAGTCTGTCACTGTTTCCACTATTTCCCCATCTATTTGCCATGAAGTGATGGGACCAAATGCCATGGAATTAGTTTTCTGAATGTTAAGTTTTAAGCCAACTTTTTCACTCTCCTCTTTCACTTTCATCAAGAGGCTCTTTAGTTCTTTTTCACTTTCTGCCATAAGGGTGGTGTCATCTGCATATCTGAGGTTATTGTTGTTTCTCCTGGCAATCTTGATTCCAGCTTGTGCTTCTTCCAGCCCAGTGTTTCTCATGATGTACTCTACATATAAGTTAAATAAGCAGAGTGACACTGTGCAGCCTTGACGTACTCCTTTTCCTATTTGGAACCAGTCTGTTGTTCCATGTCCAGTTCTTACTGTTGCTTCCTGACCTGCATACAGATTTCTCATGAAATCTTGAGAAAGGTCAGATGGTCTGGTATTCCCATCTCTTTAAGAATTTTCCAGTTTGTTGTGATCCACACAGTCAAAGCCTTTGGCATAGTCAATAAAGCAGAAATAGATGTTTTTCTGGAACTCTCTTGCTTTTTCGGTGATCTAACAGATGTTGGCAATTTGATCTCTGATTCCTCTACCTTTTCTAAACCCAGCTTGAACTACTGGTAGTTCATGGTTCATGTACTGTTGAAGCCCAGCTTGGAGAAATTTGAGCATCACTTTACTAACATGTGAGTGCAATTGTGCGGTAGTTTGAACATCCTTTGGCATTGCCTTTCTTGGGGATTGGGATTAAAACTGACCTTTTCCAGTCCTGTGGCCACAGCTGAGTTTTCTGAATTTGCTGGCATATTGAATGCAGCACTTTCACAGCATCATCTTTTAAGATTTGAAATAGCTCAACTGGAATTCCATCACCTCCACTAGCTTTGTTCATAGTGATGCTTCCTAAGGCCCACTTGACTTCACATTCCAGGATGTCTGGCTCTCTAGTGATAGACCATACCATCATGATAATCTGGGTCATGAAGATCTTTTTTGTATAGTTCTTCTGTGCATTCTTGCCACCTCTTATTAATATCTTCTGCTTCTATTAGGTCCATACCATTTCTGTCCTTTTTCAAGCCCATCTCTGCATGAAATGTTTCCTTGTTATCTCTAAGTTTCTTTACGTGATCTCTAGTCTTTCCCATTCTATTGTTTTCTTCTATTTTTTTTGCACTGATCACTGAGGAAAGCTTTTTATCTCTGCTTGCTATTCTTTGAAACTCTGCATTCAGATGCTTATATCTTTCCTTTTCTCCTTTGCCTTTTACTTCTCCTCTTTTCTCAGCTATTTGTAAGGCCTCTTCAGACAGCCATTCTGCTTTTTGCATTTCTTTTCCATGGGGATGATCTTGATCTCTGCCTCCTGTACTATGTCATGAACCTCTGTCCATAGTTCCTCAGGTACTCTATCAGATCTAATCCCTTGAATATATTTCTCACTTCCACTGTATAATTGTTAGGGATTTAATTTAGGTCATACCTCAATGGTTTAGTGGTTTTCCCTACTTTCTTCAATTTAAGTCTGAATTTGGCAATAAGGAGTTCATGATCTGAGCCATTGTCAGCTCCCAGTCTTGTTTTAGCTGACTGTATAGAGCTTCCCCATCTTTGGTTGCAAAGAGTATAATCAATCTCTTTTCGGTATTGACCATCCGGTGATGTCCATGTGTCGAGTCTTCTTGTGTTGTTGGAAGAGGTGTTTGCTATGACCAGTGTGTTCTCTTAACAAAACTCTGTGAACCTTTGCCCTGCTTC
Source organism: Bos indicus x Bos taurus (assembly GCF_003369695.1). Taxonomy (NCBI): domain Eukaryota; kingdom Metazoa; phylum Chordata; class Mammalia; order Artiodactyla; family Bovidae; genus Bos; species Bos indicus x Bos taurus. Next base: position 44,907,759 of record NC_040078.1, on the reverse strand, counting down.
ATTCCATATTCCAAGGCCAAATTTGCCTGTTACTCCAGGTGTGTCTTTACTTCTTACTTTTGCATTCCAGTCCCCTATAATGAAAAAGACATCTTTTTTGGGTGTTAGTTCTAAAAGGTATTGTAGGTCTTCACAGAACCATTCAACTTCAGCTTCTTCAGCATTACTGGTCGGGGCATAGACCTGGATTACTGTGATACTGAATGGTTTGCCTTGGAAATGAACAGAGATCATTCTGTTGTTTTTGAGATTGCATCCAAGTACTGCATTTCAGACTCTGACTATGATGGCTACTTTATTACTTCACTAAAATTGCATAAAACTCATGGATTTAGTTTTTAAGAAATATAAATTGTCCTTTTTTTTTTTTTTTTAACTGAGCACCATGGTAAGGTATTTGTAGGGAAATAGTAGAGATGATTTTTCATGTGTTAACAAAATCTTTTCAAAGGTACAAAAATTAAAGCAGATAATGACAAATATAAAACCAAGTGTTTATTATGTTATAATAACAGGAAGTTATCTTGGTACGCTGACAAATCCTAACATATTTTTCTGTCATCTATTAAGATGTAGACCTCTTGAAGCATGCAACTTGAACTTTTTATCTGGGTGCTTACAAATGGAAATAACATCAAGGTATTAACACTTGACTATACACATTGAGAAAATTGTCCTCTAATAGGAAAATTTAGAGACTAATTCTCCAAGCCAGGCTTCTGCAATACGTGAACCATGAACTTCCAGATGTTCAAGTTGGTTGTAGAAAAGGCAGAGGAACCAGAGCTCAAATTGCCAACATCCGCTGGATCATCGAAAAAGCAAGAGAGTTCCAGAAAAACATCTATTTCTGCTTTATTGACTATGCCAAAGCCTTTGATTGTGTGGATCACAATAAACTGTGGAAAATTCTGAAAGAGATGGGAATACCAGACCACATGACCTGCCTCTTGAGAAACCTGTATGCAGGTCAGGAAGCAACAGTTAGAACTGGACATGGAACAACACACTGGTTCCAAAGAGGAAAAGGAGTACATCAAGGCCGTATATTGTCACCCTGCTTATTTAATTTATATGCAGAGTACATCATGAGAAATGCTGGGCTGGAAGAAGCACAAACTGGAATCAAGATTGCCAGGAGAAACAGCAATAACCTCAGATATCCAGATGACACCACCCTTATGGCAGAAAGTGAAGAGGAACTAAAAAGCCTCTTGATGAAAGTGAAAGAGGAGAGTGAAAAAGTTGGCTTAAAGCTCAACATTCAGAAAATGAAGACCATGGCATCTGGTCCCATCACTTCATGACAAATAGATGGGGAAACAGTGGAAACAGTCAGACTTTTATTTTTGGGGGCTCCCAAATCACTGCAGATGGTGATTGCAGCCATGAAATTAAAAGACACTTACTCCTTGGAAGGAAAGTTATGACCGACCTGCTGCTGCTGCTGCTGCTAAGTCACTTCAGTCATGTCTGACTCTGTGTGACCCCACAGAGGGCAGCCCACCAGGCTCCCCCGTCCCTGGGATTCTCCAGGCAAGAACACTGGTGTGGGGTGCCATTGCCTTCTCTAATGACTGACCTAGATAGCATATTAAAAAGCAGAGACATTACTTTGCCAACTAAGGTCCGTCTAGTCAAGGCTATGGTTTTTCCAGTGGTCATGTATGGATGTGACAGTTGGACTGTGAAGAAAGCTGAGCACCAAAGAATTGATGCTTTTGAACTGTGGTGTTGGAGAAAACTCTTGTGAGTCCCTTTGACTGCAAGGAGATCCAACCAGTCCATCCTAAAGGAGACCAGTCCTGGGTGTTCATTGGAAGAACTAATGCTGAGGCTGAAACTCCAATACTTTGGCCACCTCATGTGAAGAGTTGACTCATTGGAAAAGACCCTGATGATGGGAGAGATGGGGTGCCGGAGGACAAGTTGACGACAGAGGATGAGATGGCTGGATGCATCACTGACTCAGTGCACATGAGTTTGGGTGAACTCTGGGATTTGGTGATGGACAGGGAGGCCTGGCATGCTGTGATTCATGGTGTCACAAAGAGTTGGACACGACTGAGCTACTGAACTGAACTGAACTGAACTGCACAAATAATGATAATAGAACAATACACTATAGGCACCAGTAGAATCAATACCCCACCCAACCTTCAGTCCTGAGTATTAATTAGAAGAACTGATGCTGAAGCTGAAACTCCAATATTTTGGCCACCTGTTACAAAGAGCCTACTCATTACGAAAGACCCTGATGCTGGTAAAGAATAAAGGCAGGAGGAGAAGGGGACAAGAAAGGATGAGATGGTTGGATGGTGTCACCTGCTCGACGGACATGAGTTGTGCACGTTCCGGGAGATGGTGAAGCGCAGGAAAGCCTGGTGTGCTGCAGTCCATGGGATCTCAAGAGTCGGGCATGACTGAGCCACTGAACAACAACATGACGCCAGGACCATGAATTTCAGATATGAATCTCTCATCTTCTTTTTTTCAACCAGCTTAACTCTTGTACTTACTCTCACCAGTGGGTTCTAGCCTGTCCAAAGTCTGGGACTGACTTATTTCCTGACTGGCAGTTATTTAAATGTTTTTGCTAGTCATCAGTTTATATGAACTTCCTGTCTGGTACAGAAAATGACCTCACCTGTATTTTTCCTACATTTGTCTCAAAGTCGCTCATGCTTCTCATGGACATCACTGCCTGCCAGCTTTGACCTCTGGTTAGTGTTGGTTCTTTCAGTCTTTGTCTTGTCTGCCTTGATTCCTGAACCACGAATGATTCTAGTTCCCAATGTCCGCCCACTTGCCACTGGTAAACTCTTGTTCTGTCCTTCACTACCATTTTAATTGCTTCTAGATTGGTCTTTGGTCTAGAACTTTGGTCTGTGGGTGCACTGAGATGTCTAGCAATATCCCAACCACTATTCATATCTTGGTAGTCATCCTGTTTCTAGTCCTGGCCAAAGAAAACTGGTCCAGCGAGATGACTGAATCAGAGTGTGTTTATATATTGTGCTTTCTTTCCCCTGACTACTTGAATTTAAAACTAAAAATAGTACTGGGAACTTTAAATGGAGGAAGAAAATGAACAGCATACATATAGGTAGATGTTCCAGAAAAGTGGTTGGTTGCTTGATGATTTGTTTATAGCAAAGCTACTACCCCTAACTCTCCCCTCCTAGGACTCAGCAACCTGACTTTGTTCTTGTTTCTTGAGTAAAGTGTTAAGACCAAAATAAAATTTGCTGTCCCCAGGACCAAAGCACTCAATAGTAAGTATTCAATAAATGTTTATTATTGTTATTATTGATTGCCACTTTTGACATTTCTGGAATCAAAAGGTCTCATTAAGAGAAAATTCAATCATATTTAAAACACTAAAAAATTTTTAGAAAAAAGAAGTCATCTGATGTCCTTTGCTCTTTTTCTAATGGAGAAAGAAGAAAGAAATTACAGGATAACCTTAAATCAATGTTAGGATTTTCATGAACTTTCAACTGTAGCAGCCCTTTAAAATGGCACCAGTATGCTGCAACCTTGGGTAAACCACACTTCTCTAAGGCTACTTCTTCATTTGTAAAATATGAGAGATGGACAACAGAAATAAAAAGAACCATTTCCCCCCTGCAAATACCATAGGTGTATGATTTGAAACACATAGGTATATTGGATATATCAAAAATGTGTTGCAGTGACAATCATGCCTTATCCAATATATTATTCAAAGATCCACTGTTTTTTATGCAAAGGTAGGTTCAGTTTTTCAAGAATTAATCATTCAAGCTGACATTTATAATTTAAGGATTCTTAATATTGAATGAAGCAGTTTTAAAATTGATAGAAACCCAGTTGATAAAGTGCCTTTGATGAGGTTTAAAAAATTTAGGATGAATTTTGATATTGACAAGGAAGTTAATATCAAGCACAAGTTACCTACCTTAGAAAAAAAGAGCATATTGGTGAGTATTATAAAGCCAAAGATCATAAATAAACACTTGAACTTTTAAAATGTACTCCAGCTGAAAGTTGAAAACCTAATTAATTTGTAAAGTTAAAAACTTTTTATTAAATTTGTAACAAATTACCACTTGGCTTTATAAGAGTCACTTGTTTTTTTTTTTTTAGTTTAGATACTGGCCCTAATTATATTATTCTTCATACTTAAAATAATCTTTTAAAAGTGATTGTAGTTATGCTTTCCTCTTTTTAATAGTACTTATTAGAAGCAAATCATTAAGCACCACATACCACTAAAGGATTGGCAAGTTAAGCCCTCCCTTCTTGAGGGGGTAGTATCCATTAAGTTATCTGAAATTCCTCTGTGCTCAAGAGTTGTCTCTTCTCTCCATATGAGGTAAAATTTTAAGTCTTTGTAGATCTGAAAGTACCTTTCTTCTGCTCTGACTCAATTGATTGCTTTACCTGTTACAGAAACCTGAGCTGAAATAACTGCCTCTGAATTTTGAAAACATCACTTTCAGATAAGAAATCCAATGTCCTTTGTATTTCTATTCCTTGTGGATGTTCGCTCTGGAAGCTATGGGTATCTTTTCAACATTGGTGATCTGAACTTTTATGATACTGTGCCTTTCTTGGAGGGTGAATGTGGATGTCACATTCAGTGATATCTTTCAATCTGATGCCATTTGATCTTCAACTCTGTATAATGTTCCTTTATTATTCATTTGATGGTTCCTCCTGTCGCTCCCCACTTTCTCTTGCCTACCTTTCTGGAACCCCTCTTGGTCAAGGGGTTAAGAGACTTTGTTTTTCTTTCCTTGTTCCATTTACTTGTTATTTTCTTTTACTTCTTGAGGAATGTATCTAGCTTTATCTTCTACCTTCCTTTTAAAATTTTGGTTTCTCTATCTGTCTCTTGCTTTCTGATTATTTTATCCTGGCATCATGACCAATGGAAGCAATAATTTCTCTTATCTATTCCCCAGGTGGCGCTAGTGGTAAAGAATCTGCCTGCCAATGCAGGAGACAAGAGAGGTGAGTTAGAATCCTGGGTCAGAAAGATCCCCTGGAGCAGGGCATGGCAACCCACTCCAGTATTCTTGCCTGGAAAGTCTCATGAACAGAGGAGCCTGGTGGACCACAGTCCAAGGGGTAGCAAAGAGTCAGACTTGATTGAAGTGACTTAGCATGCAAACATTTGGTATCAAAGTATAATGTAATATTTGTTTTAAATTTTTAACTTTTTCTGTCTCATCTCTATTTTCTTGAAATTCCTTGTACTTGTGTGTTTTGTTCATTTCATGGACCCCTTCATTCATTGGGAGGTTTGGAGGATTTCCTCAAACGTCTCTTCATATTGTGTAGCTTTTAAAAGCAGCAAATTTTAGCTCCAATTCCATTATCATAATTTCTCAGAATTGGGAGATCCTTTCTCTTTGACCTTTTAGTTTTTCCAAAGAAGAGATTAAACACCCAGACACTGTTTTTCTGGCAATAGATCAAGATTGTCTTTAAGAATGTAGACTTTTAACTCAGTTCCTATATACTATCCAATCCCTCTGGTATGCAAGGATCGAAGCAACTTCATCTGTGAGATTTGGAATTTGACTGGCTGATGGACGAGAAGAGGGCACAAGAGGAATTACTCCATTTACCTGATTCTTAAATATCTATTTTCAGTGATGTACCCTAGCCACACATCTGTTGCAGCAGGTAACTCCAAGTCTCCATCTTCTCAGGGGTTCTTTTGGAAAGTCATCTTGCTCCTCTGTAGGAATATAAGTTTGAAAATCCTTCTGTTCAGCTCACTCAGGTATCATTCACCTGCTTTCACCTGTAAACTTTGTTGAAATGTCCTCTAAACATCCTCTCTTACTCTTCATGATATGTTTACACTTTTTTCTTCTTTTAGTTTCCTTTTACTGGGAAGGGAAGAGGTAAGGAGGAAAATACAATAATCAATTCACCTCATTTAGATTGAAATCCTCCAATATCTAATTTTTTTAGGAGTATTTACACATGGTTGCTTGAAAAAAACTCCCCTTTTTCAGATTTAGAAACAAAATACAAATGCTAAAAAATTTCATTTTTTCAAATTTAAAAATATAAGAATTGCAAATATCTGGTCATGAAAGCTGTTTATTTGTATCTTGACACTACCGCAAATAGTTAAATTACAATTATATTTACAGTAATATAAAAATGTTATTTTATTTTTGAAATGCATATTAATAAATAATTTTCTGTTATAATTATTTTAAAGTAAGAAGGATAGGAAAATTTTTCTATAGAACAAAATTTTCTTTCTCTATTATGAATGCTATTAGGTTTGCATTAAAACTAATTCTATAAAAACCTTTAATAATAAATTGGTCTGAAACATTTTACTCCAAATAACTTCATCGTTTACTATGGAAAAATTTTAATTGAAGATTTTTAAAACATCTAATAATAAATTTTACTACGAACAAGATTTATAGCTCAATACATTTTTATAAAGTGCTAAGTGAGATGCCCTGCAGCCCTTTCTAATGTTGATGAAATTCTAATAGTTCTATCACTTTAAGTTACAATTTAACATTCATTTTTCTTAAAGTGTGTTTTGAATGTGAGATATTTTTAATTTATTTGATTTAACAATCATTTGTTCAATAGTAATTATAAGCCAGGAACTCTTCTAGGCACCAGGGATTTAACAGTGAAGAAAGCAGACAAGATCTTTCAAGAGGCTCATATTCTTGGAGTGGGAAGAGAAGATGACAGTAAATAAGCAAACATAAATAGCTAAGATCATTAGGATAAAAACATATGAAGGAAATAAATAAGATATGATAGCTGAAATTAAGATGTATGCTCCTTGGAAGAAAAGCTATGACCAACCTAGACAACATATTAAAAACAGAGACTTACTTTTAATAAGTTGTCGTATTTTAATTTATTATTTATAGTAATTACCAACTTATTTTAATAATTGCTTTACCAACAAAAGTTCATATAATCAAAGCTATGTTTTTTTCCTGTGGTCATATATGGATGTAAGAGTTGGACCATAAAGAAACCTGAGCACCAAAGAATTGATACTTTTGAACTGTGGTGTTGGAGAAGACTCTTGAGTCCCTTGGACTGCAAGGAGATCACACCAGTTAATCCCAGTCCTAAATATTTATTGGAAGGACTGAATGCTGAAGCTGAAGCTCCAATACTTTGGCCACCTGATGCAAATAACTGACTCACTGGAAAAGACCCTGGTGCTGGGAAAGATTGAAGTCAGCAGGAGAAGGGGACAAAACTGGATATTATGGTTGGATGGCATCACTGACTTGATGAACATGAATCTGAGCAAGCTCCGGGAGTGGTGATCAACAAGGAAGCCTGGCATGCTGCAGTCCATGGGGTCGCAAAGAGTCAGACATGACTGAGCAATTGACCTGAACTGATAGAGAATATCAGGCTTATGGAGTAGGAAGCCTTACTTTTCAGTTAGGTGACATTTATCCAGTTCAGGTTTTTTGCGAGTGTTGGACTCAATGTTTTATCCTTTCTTTCAAATTACTGAAATAACCTAAAGAAGGCACAGTGGCTGGACAACTCAAATACACTGGGGACAGTCAGAGTGGCAAGTCCTTGATGGAGCCTGAACACAGGGAATAGACACTTTGGGGATGTCTGCTCAGCTCACAGTACTTCCCTTCCTGCCCTTTCCTCCATTCCCAGGATTTTGCCCTCATAGTCATTTTCCCCATAGCATGGTGAATCGTGACCATACGGCCTGGGCATATTTGATTAGACTAGTCAAGACCAAGACCAAGTTACTGAGTTTTCCCTCATTGTGGATGGAAATAGAACAGAAGCTATGGGGCTGACGTACGTTTGGAAACCAGTTTAATAAGACAGACAAAATGAAGCAAATATATTGAAAGAAACATTGATACAGCAGAGAGTTCTCACTTCTTAGGTACGAATTGCCTTCAGGTGCTCAAATTCAGTCACTGCTGCCACATTCCAAACCAAATCCTCATCAGACAAGAACATTTAAAAAAATTATGTCTAGTTCCCACAGATTTCTATTATCAAAAGAGGTGGGGAAAAAATATATTAATGACAATGCATACTTCATCTGAATACTGAATACTGATAAAACAACTAATATTAATGTGGGCATACAACAAGTTGGGCATCCCAGGTGACTCAGTGGTAAAGAATCTGCCTGCCATTCAGGAGATGCAGGAGACTTGGTTCAATCCCTGAGTCGGGAAGATCCCCTGGAGGAGCGCATGGCAACCCACTCCAGCATTCTTGTCTGGAGATCCCCATGGACAGAGAATCCTGATGGTCACAGGCTCCATGGGGTCACAAAGAGTCAGACACTACTGAGTGACTGAGCATGCACACATACAAGTCATAAATCAGTGACACTTAACACACTCACCACTTAAGCCTCAAGAAATATTTATACTACTTATGAAATGGCTCTACTGCATGTGATTAAACTTGCATTATTGGATTTTATTTTTATCCTATTAGCAAGCACAATGCATTTTTAAGCTTGATTCTGATGCCTGGTATAATAACTCGTGGTGAATCCCTAAACTGACCTATATGTAGTTGATCCATCTTTAAAGGGGAGGCATGTATAGGGATAATTGTGACTCAGTATAATAACATTAAAATCTTAATATTTTGTTTATCTTACTGTGCATGTGTGCATGCTAAGTAGCTTCAGTCGTGTCTGGCTCTTTGTGACCCTATAGGCTGTAGCCCACCAGGCTCCTCTGTCCATGGGATTCTCCAGGCAAGAATACTGGAGCGGGTTGCCCTACCCTTATGTTTCCTGCATTGGTAGGTGGGTTCTTTACCACTAGTGCCACCTAGGAAACCCTATCCTCGGTAAAGTTTTTTTGTTTTTTTAATTATGGTAAAATTTACATAATGTCAAGTTTACCATTGTACCATTTTAAGTGTGGGCATAGCCTCTCACTATCACTCAGTGTCTCTCCTGCTTTCAGAATTAAGTACAAACTCTATATACCACAGTGTATAAGACACCTAGCAATTTGCCTTACTCTTACTTCAAACTTCTTCATCTTCATCTCTCATAATGAGCCTCCTGAATGCTACATTCTAGACCCACTGAGCTATTTGTGATTTTTCATCATATCAACAACTTTCTCATGTTGGATTATCTTCCTAAACTGTGCAGAGTCAGCACAAACTGTCCTTGAATTAACAAAATGTCAAATAGCTTTTGTTTAATCAGTGAATTTTTTTTAAAAGCAAAAGTCTATGAGCAAGGCCTTCTTAAGTTGGTGTCAAAATGGATGGATAAGCCACATCTTGTCCAGGGAGCTAGAAAGAAATGAGAGAGTAGAAACCAATTTATACTCCACCTGCCTAAGGCAAGAGAGTTACTGCAAATCCATAGGAAAATGCCTTCCTTATCACCATTTACATCATGTATCGTAGGTTATTGGCAGATGGCCTAGTGCTTATATGATCAATAATGTAAGTGACTGGAACTTCTGGGCAAATGGGTACCATGACTTCTTCACTCTCAGGATACTTTTCATCTTCTTCATTTTAAAGGTAGAATTAAAAAGTCTTAATTTCTGACAGATTTCAGTCTCTAACTTCTTGAGAGAATCTGTACAAAGTGGAAAAAAAAAAAAATAGTGGGCCTATCTACTCCAATCTGGGCAGATACACTCACATAATCTCAAAATAGCTAAGAGATGTTTATTGTGTAGAATAAAACTTGAAATTCTGTTCTAGTAAATTTTAAAGCTCCTTTGTATAAAATACATAAATAGCAAGGTCCTACTGTATAGCACAGGGAATTATATTCAATATTTTTTAATAAACTTGGTGGAAAGGAGGGCTTCCCTGGTGGCTCAGATGGTAAAGAATCTGCCTGTAATGCAGGAGGCCTGGGTTTGATCCCTGGCTTGGGAAAATCTCCTGGAGAAGGGAATGGCAACCCACTGCAGTATTCTTGCCTGGAGAAATCCATCAACAGAGTACCCTGGCAGGCTACAGTGAAAAAGTGTCTAGAAAAGAATATGTATACATAAATATATATATATATATATGTAAGTATCTGTAACTGGATCACTTTGCTGTATACCAGAAACTAACACAACGCTGGAAATCAACTTAACTTCATTTTAAAAACTATTAAACATTCCACTTTCTCTGAAAACAAAAATCTGTTTTAAAATTTTATATTTTAAAATTCTGTGACATAATTTTTATAATAATTTATCAATTATTAATACTCAATTTCCTCTTTGTTTTCTGGCATGGAAGGCCAACTTTAAATTTCTTTGAGAAAATGTATAGATCCTCAAACATAGCATTATCAGTGGCAATAAAAAGAACAGTAATTACTTGGAAACAAGAAACTGCACCTTCAACAAAGGGGAGGATGTTGGATTTAAGCAATGGACTCCATTTGAGAAAAGTGTACCCATTAAAAAATCAATACTTTTGCTCTAGGGGGTCACAGCAAGTGTTTTGAGATCCTGCCAAAAAAAAAAGAAAAAAAAAGGACTTGGGAGCATTTCACCTGGCAAACATTTTAAGCTTTAGATTTGTCAGACTTTCAAACTTAAGCAGATGCAAAAAACTGTCTAAGTATTGACTAACAAAGGATTTCCAGAATCAGAATATAAAAATGGTAACTATAGAAACACACAACACAATCATACTTGCGGTGGGGTTGCCTAAGTCAAAAAGGAGGATGCATATTTTTTACTAATATATTTCTTCTTTATAGACCTAAGTGAGAAAATAAATGAACATAATTTCCCTAATAAAAGTTGAGTGAGCTTGCAATCCTGATTGGCACTGATATTTATGTTTTGGGGTTGTTTGCACTGGGATAGAGAAATTTTAAAGTCTTACCACTTTTGAGGGTAATGTAAACTGCTAGAGGCTTATCTATCATCCCAGTGGCATATTTGATAATTTAGTTCAAAATCAATGGCAGTTCACCATTCCCCACGGGGCTTCAATGTTTCTATTTTAAATCTACAGAAGGCTGAGCCAAGTACAAACAGTAAATTCTATTTTGGACCCCTAGCTGGGATAATTCCGTAGTAAACTAAAGAGAGAAAAGTTTGATTCTTCTAAGGTTCAGTCAAAATACTCAGTTTTAGAACCACAGAATCATCAATGAAAATAACATATTGGGAATCAGTTAAGTGTGTTCATTTCTTTTTCTTCAGTTTACTGTATACCAACAGATCTATCCCTCACAATAAAGCAGATGAGAATCTTTCACTTTCTTACATCCCACTGTTTGATGAGTTATAGGAGTAAAAACCAAGCGGAACAAAAATGTGAACTCTACACAGAAAGTCAAGTCACAGAGGCAAGGTAGTGCAAGGGAATTACATGGAATTTCCTTTAGGGTGAGGGATTATTTTATTCGGATTGGACAGCTGCACAATTTATTTGTTCATGAAATATGAAAGGGATTATTAGCTACACTAATGATATCTTTTGCTTGTAAGTTAAAAAAAAAAAACTGAAAATAACCCTGATGTTTTTATTATATGAAACAATTAGACTGGCTAAGAGGAACAAAAGAAAGCACTGCGTAGATGTGGCTTGTTGCAGTTACAGGCAAAAACCCCCTTCAACCTATGCATTTAATTTCTACTCTAACCTAAGAAATGCAGGGCTTTCAATTCTTGTTTTCTTTTTCTTCTTCCAGATCCCTTTCTAAATGCTTATAGACATCTCACAAATTTATATCCTTTCAGACATTATTTTTCCCTCATTCAGAGGACTTTTTTTTCCTTAACAGCTAGTAAATATTAGCTTGAATCCTAACATCAATTTGATTCTTGATGTGGGTCAATTTTATAAGTCACCTTTGTATTTCTCCTTGACTTTGCTTATCTTTGCTTGAGTTTTTCTCTCTAAATCACTCTTTCTTGGATTGCTTTCCAATAAACAGAGCTCTGTATCGCTCTGTTGATATAAAGGGCTGCATTCCGAAGACAGCAAAATGGCAGTTAGCTATTGATTTGTTGTTACACTGGAACTTTACTACCACATTTCCCACTAATCTCAGACTTCTGGAACTATGATGGATTTCAAACTGGTTGATACTGTTGTTTTGAAATATTCAAAAATTGTACCATCAAAAGTCACAGAATCATATAGGGTGAATGTACAGTGGAACCTTAGAAATCATCCATTCCAAACCCATAGTTCTACAGGTGAAGAAATGGATCAAGAGATAGTAAGTTATGACCCTAAGAATGCACATTTACTAATTAGCAATGACATCACTTGCAACTGGGCCTTATGACTTCATCTGAAGGGAAGAATACCAAAGATGGCTTTTTTAAACTCAGAATAAGCACGTGTGAGTAATATTTTATACTTTTTTTCAGTAGGAGTTGGTAACTGATTTGTTTTTAATAGTTCATCCTTTATTAAAAGTAAAATTAACAAAGAAGATTGTGTAAAAATTAAATATTTGTATTTCCATTAAGATACGGAAAACCTGTTGTATTGAAGTCCAAGAACATTTTCAATTTTAAAATAATGATAGTTTTAGATTTTGCTCAGTGTTTTATATAAATGCTCCCATTTATATCTTAAAACTACCCTAAAAATCAGCACCAGAGAATTGATTCTTTCAAATTGTGGAGCTGGAGAAGATTTGAGAGTCCCTGGGACTGCAAGGAGATGAAACTGGTTAATCCTAAAGGAAATCAACCCTGAATATTTATTGGAAGGACTGATGCTGAGGCTGAAGCTCCAGTACTTTGGCCACCTGATGCAAAGAGCTGACTTGTTGGAAAAGACCCTGATGATGGATAAGATTGAGGGCAGGAGGAGAAGGGGATGACAGAGGAGGAGATGGCTGGATGGCATCATCGACTCAACGGATATAAGTTTGAGCAAACTCTGAGAGATAATGAAGGACAGGGAAGCCTGGCATGCTGCAGTCCATGGGTTTACAAAGAGTCAGACATGACTGAGCAACTGAACAACAACAAGGAAGCAGGTTTAAGTACTATATAGTACATTTCAAATCATAAAGATGATACTGCTAAAGTGCTGTACTCAATATGCCAGCAAATTCAGAAAACTCAGTAGTAGCCACAGGACTGGAAAAGGTCAGTTTTGTTTCCAATCCTGAAGAAGGGCAGTGCTGAAGAATGTTCAAACTATGGCACAGTTGCACATATTTCACATGCTAGCAAGGTAATGCCCTAAATCCTCCAAGCTAGGTTTCAACAGTACGTGAACTGAGAACTCCAGATGTACATGCTGGATTTAGAAAAGGCAGAAGAACCAGAGATCAAAATGCCAACATCCGTTGGATCATAGAAAAAGCATGAGAATTCCAGAAAAATATCCACTTCTGCTTCATTAACTACTTTGAAGCCTTTCACTGTGTGGATCACAACAAACTGTGGGAAATTCTTAAAGACATGGGAATGCCAGACCACCTCATCTGCCTCCTGAGAAATCTGTATGCAGGTCAAGAGGCAACTGCTAAAACCAGGTATAGACCAATGGACTGGTTCCAAACTGGAAAAGGAGTACCTCAAGGCTGTATATTGTCACTCTCTTATTCAACTTATATGCAGAGTACATCATGTGAAATGCCGGGCTAGATGAAGCACCAGCTGGAATCAAGATTGTCGGGAGAAATATCAATAACCTCAGATGAGCAGATGACACCACCCTAATGGCAGAATGTGAAGAGGAACTAAAAAGCCTCTTGATGAAGATGAAAGTGAAAAAGTTGGCTTAAAACTCAACATTCAAAAAACAAAGATCATGGCATCCAGTCCCATCACTTCATGGCAAATAAATGGGGAAACAATGGAAACAGTAAGAGACTTTATTTTCTTGGGCTCCAAAATCACTGCAGATGGTGACTGCAACCATGAAATTAAAAGACACTTGCCCCTTGAAAGAAAAGCTATGACAAACCTGGACAGCATATTAAAATGCAGAGACATTACTTTGCCAACAAAGGTTCATGTAGTCAAAGCTATGGTTTTTCCAGTAGTCATGTACAGATATAAGAGTTGGACCATAAGGAAGGCTGAGCAGTGAAGTTGATGCTTTTGAACTGTGGTGTTGGCGAAGACTCTTAGAGTCCCTTGGACTGCAAGGAGACCATACCAGTCAACCCTAGAGGAAATCAACCCTGAAATTCATTGGAAGGACTGATGCTAAAGCTGAAGCTCAATGTTTTGGCCACCTGATGTCAAGAGTTGACTCATTAGAAAAGACCCTGATGCTGGGAAAGACTGAAGGCAGGAGGAAAAGGGAATGGAGATGGTCGGATGGCATCATTGACTCAATGGACATGAATTTGAGCAAGCTCTGGGAGATGGTGAAGGACAAAGAAGTCTGGTGTGCTATAGTCCATGAGGTCATAAAAAGTTGGACATGACTGAGTGAGTGAACAACAATAACAACTAACTTGCCCAAGACCACATAGTTTCTAAAACTGTGGAGCCATTTAGAAGAGGCAGATATTAGGTTTTTGTGCACAATAGGCAGGGTTTTTCCATAGCCCTTAGTTTTGGGACCGTTGCTTAGCTAGAAATTATTCAAAGGAATCACAGTAAATTTATCTCTTGGAGAATGCTTTTCACTAAGCCGCATTCAGTGTTATTGCCTTGGTTTATGTATGGCAGGAACCTGCATGTATCTGGGCAGTGTAAATACTGTGTAATGTCAATGAGAGGCATTGGCACAGAAGACATTGCAAATGATGCCTCATTTGCAATGAGGCATGGACATAAACACTGGTGTATGATACCATTACTACATTTGTTTTCAACAAGTTGTCAAATAGCTCATTTATACAATGAAGTGTTCCTTTTACGAAAAACGTTTCTGATATAAATGTGTCCTGAATACTAGGAAGAACATTTTTTGTAAAGAATAATTTCACATTTTCCTTGTAGGGAATTTAGAATAGTGATCACTCTTTGTATTTTGACTGCTATGAAGTTCAACTTCAGGACCACAGCTGGAAGAACAACAGACCAAGTATTTTCTTAATCTTATTTATTTAATTCCATCTTTGTATTTCCTGGCTGCACCTAAATATGTTTTTATATGTATTCCCATAACTTGGAAATTAATATTTGGTGTACCTGTAATAGAAGACCAGAAGTACACATCCAAGTTTTGCTACAAAAGGAATACTGTCATCCCTCAGTATCCATGTGGAACTGGTTCTAGGAACTGCCATGGATATTCAAATTTTGCTGGTGCTCAAGTCCCAAAATTGGCCTTTCATGTCTGTGGTTCTGCATCTGAAGATTGAACCAACCACAGAACGTGTATTACTGTAGTATTTATTGAAAAAAATTCCCATTGTATGGAACTATGTAGTTCAAATCCAAGTTGTTCAAGGGTGAACCTTATATAAAACGGGCTATAATTTTCAAAACCATGCTATGTAAATCTTATGCCAGTTGCTAATAAGGACCCTTTTTTTCCCTGTAGCTCTCAATAACATGAAAAAGGATGCCAAAAATCCAATGGAAAGTTATAATTATAAGATTACAGCTTTAAAAAGAAATCATAATGAAAATGAGTTTTTTCCTCTTTTTCCTTTCCCTGGGTTCAGCAGTGGAAAGGAGTTTAAGAAAGAAAGAAAAGAAATTTTAATGAAAATAAGAAAATACTTAGAACAATGATGAAAGCATTATATATCAAAACATGGGGTGCGGCTAAGCTTCACTTAGAAGAAATAGTGTGAAATGAAAACATTACAGAAAACTACTTTTTAAAAAATGAGCTAAGCATTCCATACAGTAAACTAGGTGGGGGGTGGGGAGGGGGCAGGAAGGGTAAAACTAAAAACAATAGAAATGATAAAACAGTGAATGCAAAATCTCAAAACAATAAAATAGAAACAAAAGAAAGCCTTTATATTTTCCTAAATAGAAATAATCTTGGAACAAAATGACTCTTAGAAATAGTTTGATTAAAATGAACAGAAAAGATACTATTTTTAAAAAGTAAAGTACAAACAAACAGGGGAACAGTAAAATGAAATGCTTAATATCATAGAAAATACAGGCTTTTTAAGGCCCAGGCACAAAAGCCAAGACTTAGGCTAAACCAGGATAACAGAGAACCTTCCTGGTGTCCATAAGTAGCCTCTCGAACATGGAGTAAAACAAAAAAAAGTAGTAGTCTACCACTGGGGAGAGAGAAGACTGTGGAGAGATGCTCCCCTCTCCCTATGATTCAGATGCAGAGAGATGTAGGAAAATTGAGAGCAGAGTAAAAAACTAAGGAAAATCAGCACTCCAGCATACACTCTAAGAACAAGAGTAATGTGAACTCTGTGAAGCATTAAAGATAACCATAGCAGCAACAAAATCAAACTGAACTCATTTCTTGAGTACATTTACTCATTTCCCCACACTAACAACCTAACAGAAGAAGAGGAGTACCCATTTATAAGCATAAATGCTGTTTACTTCTGTCTCTGTTGCTCTACCTCCAATATCTGGCATATTTAATTTTTTTAGAAAAGCTGTGAGATACTTAAAAAAAAAAAGATAAAGCAACCCATTGTCAAGAGACACAGCAGTTAACAAAACCAGACTCAAAGGAAAGACATATGCCAGCACTATGAAACAGGGACTGTAAGTTAATATAACAAACATATTTTTTAAAACTTTGTAAAAAATTGTGGACAATATGAGTAAATAAAAATAAGATAACCTCAATCCTGGAGAAGGGAATGGCTACCCATTCCAGTATTCTTGCCTAGAGAATCCCATGGACAGAGGAGCCTGGTGGGCTACAGTCCATGAGGTCGCAAAGACTTGGACTCAATTGACCAGCTAATACACACGACCCCTCAAGGAGGAGATCTCAACAACTTTTAAATTCCATGGAATGGTAAAGACACCTTCAAAAAAGTGAAACTTAAAAAATATTTTTTTCATGCACTATTTCTTTGAAAGCTAGTGAAGAATGTCATCCAAAAAAAACCAAGGCACTAAACCAGGAAAGAAGAAACCATGGGATTGAAGAAGCAGGAAGCCAACCAGAAGAGTAGAAAGAGAAGTTCCCTAAGGGACATCTATGCAGTAGAAGAAACCTGTCCAGAATAGAAAGGATAAAGGAAAGGGTCTGAAGTACACATTCAAAAAGAAAGAAAAAATATAGGTGAGTTGTGTAAGTATTTGGAAAACCATACGAATTTGTTGGTGCTATCAGGAAGAATTATCAATACTTACATAAAGTCCAGTAAATGAAAAACCAAGCAAATTATTAATTATGGGGATGTGGAGGATAGAGAAGATTGTACCAGAAGGGAAACAATTATGAAATACTACTTGGTCCCACAATGAGTAATGTTCACAGTGGCATGAGGTAGACACTGCCTATTGATTCAAGCAAATGGTGTGCTAGAACTATTATTAGAAGGATGGAGGAGGGAGAATCATCAGGGATTAGGAGAACTAATGTAACATGAAGTTCAGTCAGTTCAGTTCAGTTCGGTCACTGAGTCGTGTCTGACTCTTTGCGACCCCATGAATCACAGCACGCCAGGCCTCCCTGCCCATCACCAACTCCTGGAGTTCACTCAGACTCACTTCCATCGAGTCAGGGATGCCATCCAGCCATCTCATCCTCTATCGTCCCCTTCTCCTCCTGCCCCCAATCCCTCCCAGCATCAGAGTCTTTTCCAATGAGTCAACTATTCTCATGAGGTGGCCAAAGTACTGGAGTTTCAGCTTTAGCATCATTCCTTTCAAAGAAATCCCAGGGCTGATCTCCTTCAGAATGGACTGGTTGGATCTCCTTGCAGTCCTATTAAAAAGATTGTCAGGTAATAACGATATATGTACGTTATATACAAATATCAAGAAAAAGTTGAAAAACAATTGCTTTGGGAGAGAAGGAATGAGGGATAAAGTGGAGAAAGGGCCACTGTGTTTCATACAACACTTTTAATACTGCCTTTGAAATTTTTTACCATGATGAAAATAACAATTTAAAGATAAACATATCAGCATTTTTATTGTAAGCTACCTCAGATGCTTTTGAGAATCTGAGTGGAAATGATAAATAGACAAGTATTTTTGTGCATTCATTTACCCACTCAGTCATTTATTTACTAGGTAGTTGTTCTCAAGCCAGAATGTATAAAAATGTACTTCTGTAACACTTCTCGAGTTGCTATCAAAAGCTTCTTATTAATCTGACTCAATATCAAGAATTTCATAGAAGATTCCATCTAAACTTCAGTTTCAAACCAGTCTCTGTTATAGCTTCCCTTTAAAAAAAAATCAAAATGATTTTAGTTATCCTTATGAGAGTTATCTTATGCTTTCTCTCAAACAAAAGATAGATATTGTCCTTCATACTGATGGCACAGACTATTTCTATCAAAGGAAACAATTTTAGGAATTGCTGTAGGTGTTGACTAAGTGTATAGCCCATGCTCTTTTATCCTCAGCTTCTGCTTGGGCTTTGCAAGAAGTTCTGCTAATTGTGGCAACTGCCTCCCCCTGGGGTGCTGCTGATTAGCTGGTGAACTCTGAGTGTTAGTGCTGCTGGAGATGGCCTCCTCCTGGCCAACTCAGCTCCATTAAAAACAACTTGATACTCCGTGTTTGATGAGAGTACTAGAAAAAATACCTCATTTCTGGAAATTTTATGGCACCACACTGGCATGTAGAACCTTCTGACCCTAATAAAGGACAAAGTCAAAGTTGTAAAGTGGTGTGTTTTAAAGATGTTGGGAAGCCAATAGGCCTCTGGTTTCAATGCCTGATTACCCTCTGAGGCACTCTGATCTTGAATTCAGCTGTAACATAACTTGTACAACATCTGTTAAATCCTCTTTTTATGAATGATTACTGACTTCTCTGTTTCTGTTGGCTGTCTAGCCCTGCTCCTGAGCACTGAAAGCTATCAATATTCAGTGCCTGTTAGATGTCTCTATATGAATGTACTCAGTATGACCTAGCTGCATGTTCTTTGGTTTGAAATTTATTTTCTTCCACTTCATTCATCCCTAATCTTAGTAAATGTGCCCAGTCGCTCAGTCGTATCCAACTTTTTCTGGCCCCTTGGACTGTAGCCAACCAGACTCCTCTGTCCATGAAATTTTCCAGGCTAGAATACTGGAGTTGGTTGCCACTTCCTACTCCAGGGGAATTTTCCCGATCCAGGAATCCAACCTGCATCTCTTGCACCTCCTGCATTGGCAGGCAGATTCTTTACCTCTAGTGCCACCTGGGAACCCCCAGTCTTGGTAAATGTATCAAAATGCATGGTACTTGTATTTCCCAATGCTTCTTTGCACTGTCGGACAAAATTATCCATGAAGTGTTTGCAAACTGTAGATGCTTACTTCCCACCCAGGCCTATTGAATCAGACTCTCCAGGAATGATACTTAGCATGTATAATTTTATTTTATAATTAATAGCTTTTATTTCAACTTTGTTTTTGAAAGACATTATCATTGAAAAATATTTGCAGTAGAAATGCAAAGTGGTAGTCCTCAGGTAAAAATTGTTCATTAGGGATAGAGAAGGACTAGTTCATTAGTGTAATGGTTCAGTTCAAAAAGAAAATAATTTAAACATGTATATAACTACATACATTTCCCCATTTTCCTGAATTATGATACCAAACTCTCAATTTTATTTTCTAGCTTCATCTCCATTCCTTTTTTAAAAAATTTAAATTTATTTAATTTTTTTAATTGAAGGATAATTGCTTTACAGAATTGTGCTGGTTTCTGCCAAACATCAACATAACAGCATGTGTAATTTTTAAAAACACCACATTAATTTATACTAAGGACTTAAGTTTGAGAACCACTGTATGTCTATTATGTCTCCTCCCATTATCTCAATCACTGTCTGCATTTACCCTCCTAAGAGCCAGATACCCTGGAATGTGAAGTCAAGTGGGCCTTAGAAAGCATCACTACGAACAAAGCTAGTGGAGGTGATGGAATTCCAGTTGAGCTATTTCAAATCCTGAAAGATGATGCTGTGAAAGTGCTGCACTCAATATGCCAGCTTATTTGGAAAACTCAGCAGTGGTCACAGGACTGGAAAAGGTCAGTTTTCATTGCAATCCCAAAGAAAGGCAATGCTAAAGAATGCTCAAACTACCACACAATTGCACTCATCTCACACACTAGTAAACTAATGCTCAAAATTCTCCAAGCCAGGCTTCAGCAATACATGAATCGTGAACTTCCAGATGTTCAAGCTGGTTTTAGAAAAGGCAGAGGAACCAGAGACCAAATTGCCAACATCCACTGGATCATGGAAAAAGCAAGAGAGTTCCAGAAAAGCATCTATTTCTGCTTTATTGACTATGCCAAAGCCTTTGAGTGTGTGGATCACAATAAACTGTGGAAAATTCTGAAAGAGATGGGAATACCAGACCACCTGACCTGCCTCTTGAGAAGTTTGTATGCAGGTCAGGAAGCAACAGTTAGAACTGGACATGGAACAACAGACTGGTTCCAAATAGGAAAAGAAGTACGTCAAGGCTGTATATTGTCACCCTGCTTATTTAACTTATTTGCAGAGTACATCATGAGAAATGCTGGACTGGAAGAAGCACAAGCTGGAATCAAGATTGCCGGGAGAAATATCAATAACCTCAGATATGCAGATGACACCACCCTTATGGCAGAAAGTGAAGACAAACTAAAAAGCCTCTTGATGAAGGTGAAAGAGGAGAGTGAAAAAGTTGGCTTAAAGTTCAACATTCAGAAAACGAAGATCACGGCATCTGGTTCCATCACGTCATGGCAATAGATGGGGAAACAGTGTCAGACTTTATTTTGTTGCGCTCCAAAATCACTGCAGATGATGACTGCAGCCATGAAATGAAAAGACGCTTACTCCTTGGAAGGAAAGTTATGACCAACCTAGATAGCATATTCAAAAGCAGAGACATTACTTTGCCAACAAAGGTTCATCTAGTCAAGGCTATGGTTTTTCCAGTGGTCATGTAAGGATGTGAGAGTTGGACTGTGAAGAAAGCTGAGCACCGAAGAATTGATGCCTTTGAACTGTGGTGTTGGAGAAGACTCTTGAGAGTCCCTTGAACTGCAAGGAGATCCAACCAGTCCATTCTAAAGGAGATCAGCCCTGGGATTTCTTTGGAAGGAATGATGCTAAAGCTGAAACTCCAGTACTTTGGCCACCTCATGAGAATAGTTGACTCATTGGAAAAGATTCTGATGCTGGGAGGGATTGGGGGCAAGAGGAGAAGGGGACGACAGAGGATGAGATAGGTAGATGGCATCACTGACTCAATGGACGTGAGTCTCAGTGAACTTCGGGAGTTGGTAATGGACAGGGAGGCCTGGCGTGCTGCGATTCATGGGGTCGCAAATAGTCAGACACAACTAAGCAACTAAACTGAACTGAACTGAACCTCTTCCCTCTGTCATTGCTGTATCTTCCAAGTGCATTTCATGTATCCTGTTTCAACCCCTTCAATTTATCTTTTTTTTTTTTTTTTAAGTTAACAAATATTGATTGAGGGCCTTGATTGTCAGTGAGTTTTCCTCCACCATGTTGCTTGAATCATTTTTCTAAAACACAGGTCTGTTGCTTAAAATCCTGTAAGTTCTTCCTTCACCCTCAGGATAAATTCCAAAGTCATGAATAAAGCATTGATCCTGCCCCATTTCTTCCATCAACTCGAATACATTCAATGCCTTGGCCACAGTATTCATTGTTTCTTAAAAAGCTAAACATGTGATCAGATAGTATAATATAATGCTTAAGAGCTCATGTCAGGAATCACTTAGATACAGCTTCTAAACACCCCTTTGGTATTTATAATCTATGAGTCCATAGCAAGATGTTTAATTCTTAAGTCTCAATTTTCTTCTTTGCAAAATAGACATAATAATGACTATGTCACGTGGCTTGAGATGAATAAATTAAATAATTTGCATGAAGTGCAGAATACAAAGTAAGAACTCAGTTTTGGTGGCTATTATAGGTGGCTATTATTTGCACATGCTATTTTATGCTTTGCACATTATTCTTTCACTCATTTTCACCTGAATTATCTGTGCTCTATATTTAAATCTGTTTTCAGTATCTGTCATACTCTTCTCCAGAAAGACTTCCCTTAAAACCATGACTCCCAGAAATGTGATCTTTCTATCTCAGAAGTCAAGAAACTACAGACAAGGGGAAAAAAAAAAATGGCCTACAGACACATCTGGCCTCCTACTTATTTTTCTATAGTCTGTGGAACAAATGCTTTAGTACTATCAGCTGAAAAGAATGCACAGCAAGAGAGTTGTCAGTTAGGTTTGACTCATCTAGGGGCAAAATGAGGACTATAGCCCTGGAGGCAGCATGTCTAATAGCCCTGAGAAACTGCTCCAAAAAAGCAGGGGGGGAGGTCAGTATATATGTGATATTGCATACATATACAGTCACATACATATTTTTGCAGAAGGTTTCTGCTAGTCAAGAGGAGCATTCATCCCCATGAAGGAATTTAGTACTTCTCTAGGAATGAGGAAATACACAAATTGGTTTCATAATATCTTCTGAAAATACCCATCTGATGTTTTTTTTTGCTGTCTCCTCACTTGTCCAGTTACCTCCTTAGGTCTTATCATTTAGCACATTTAGCACATTCAACATTTAGCACATTTCCTGATTGTAAACTCTCAACATGTCTTTACTGAGTGAGTCAAAGAATTACTTTCCTAAAGGGTTTTTTTTTCTTTTTTTGTCGAATATGGCAAGTGTATAACAATATTCTGTGTCAATTCAGAGTAATAAGTTCTTAATTCTAATTAGGTGTTATCTATGTGTCAACTTTATAATCCCTAATATATATTATGTCATAAAGTATAGCCTTTTGAAATAAACAGCATTATTATTTCCTTTTTCTATATAAGAAACCAGAGGTACCAATCGCTCAGATAACATGACTAAGGTCCCAGAATTGGAAATGATAAAGCCCAGCAGTCTGACTCAGAACCCTCTCAATTAGGTTAAAGCATCTGCCTGCAATGCGGGAGACCTGGGTTTGACCCCTGCATCAGGAAGATCCCCTGGAGAAGGAAATGGCAACCTACTCCAATATTCTTGCCTGGAGAATCCCATGGACAGAGAAGCCTGGTGGGCTACAGTCCACGGGGTCGCAAAGAGTCGGTCGACTGAGCAACTTCACTTTCACTTTTCATAGTAAAAATGAAGAGTGAGCAGAAATAAAATGTGCTTTATTTTTATTGACATTATTTTAAACAACATTTTAGATAAGTTCTAAATAAAATGTAAAAATTTAGACTAGCTCCTTCTGGGCAATCCTTTTGGCAAAATGCAGGAAAGTACTTGCTAGGTCATGGGGTATGCTTGAATTTAATTATCTGTTCTTGTTGTCATTTTCATTAGTCAAAAGCTGGAAAAATTTCAAAGAGTCTAATTACTTCTCTATTACATAACATATCTTAAAAACTAGACTATTGATTATGCTTGCAATTGAAAATGAATAGTCAGAATACATGGTAATTGCAACCCTTTAGAAATATGACTGTCAGTCCTCAAAAAACATCTCCCATCTTAGTTGAAATATAAATAAAATATTATTAAATAGAAAACTTCAAGAGTGGTATGCTGCTGATGCTGCTGCTGCTAAGTCATGTCCAACTCTGTGCGACCCCATAGATGGCAGCCCTCTAGGTTCCTCTGTCCCTGGGATTCTCCAGGCAAGAATACTGGAGTGGGTTGCCATTTCCTTCTCCAATGCAGGAAAGTGAAAAGTGAAAGTGAAGTCGCTCAGTTGTGTCGGACCCTCAGCGACCCCAAGGACTGCAGCCTACCAGGCTCCTCTGTCCATGGGATTTTCCAGGCAAGAGTACTGGAGTGGTTTGCCATTGCCTTCTCCGCAAGAGTGGTATAAAAGTTATTAAATAATTGAAGTGCTATAGTAGAGAAAAATTCAGTTACATTCAAGTACATTAAAAGCATTTGCTTAGACTGATAAAACATGGCAAAAATAAATAAGAGCTTTAAACATAGACAAATTGGTATTACATGCTGATGTAATCTCAGTTTTTGACAATACATCTCAAGTTGCTTTATTAGATAATCCCACTGGTAATGTTTTAGCTGTTTAAGCTCACTTTTTATACCTTTGTGTGGCATAAGTCTATTTAGACACAAAGAATTCTTATACTATTTTCAACTCTTTACAACCAATGTTGCAAAAAAAAATAAAAGCTGTAAAAATACATCAAGTTTTTATAGCAATAAAAGGTTTCCCAGGAGAGCTGAAACTTTCTGTATGTTAAGCAGAAATTATTAACTAGAAATAATAAATTTAATTTTTTATTAGAAAATAATGGACAAAGACGGTGGATCTTTAGATGTACAGAAAATACAATCATTTCTAAACTTCAAGAAATATTCAAATGACTTGTCTCACGCAAGTGGGATAGGAAAATATCACAGCTTGCCATCTGGTTCTGTCTGATGGCCATCCTTGATTCTGTGCAGATAATCTCTCAATAACGTAACATGAATGTAGTAGAGAAATTCTTGATTCCTTCCTGGTAGGAATCTAGAAATGAATTTTAAAAGAGAAAAAAATATTTTCTTTAAGAAATCAAAAAATAAGCTTTGTATTTATTTAGAATTTCCTCTCTCCACCCCCTCCTTTTTTAATTTAAGATCAGAGCTTACAGGTTTAACTCTCTTCTTTTAAAATAGGAATTGCTTTTTAAATAAAAACAATAAGTTTAATTTTCCATTAGAAAAGAACAGTCAGTTCTATGTACATTCTCATGTTATTAATGAATAAATACATTTCTCCACCTTCCTTTCCAATCTGTATGCCTCTTTTTTGTTTTCTTGTATGTGGCACTGACTAGATAACTTGGTAAAACCTGCAGTAAACTTTGTAAGTAATGAAAAAACTTTTAGTATGTTCTCTTTAAGATAGAAACTAGACAAGAAGATCTACTAATCCTGCTGTGTTTGTCTTACTATTGGAAATCCTGACAAAGCCTACAAAGAAGCAAAAAGAAATTAATAAAAAGCATTATAAGGTAAGACACGACACTGCCATAATTTGCAGATAATGTGAACATCTACTTATTAGAGATTTGACTTTCTACTATGACAATAACAAAATAGAAATGAACCTTAAGAGGGTAACTTTCACAGTAGTAACAAAGACAATAAAATGCTTAGGAATTCCTTTGCTGTGCTGTGGTTAGTCGCTCAGTCGTGTCTGACTGTTTGTGACCCCATGGACTGTAGCCTGCCTGGCTCCTCTGTACATGGGGATTCTCCAGGCAAGAATACTGGAGTGGGTTACGATGCCCTCCTGCCTGGAATCTTCCCAACCCAGGGATGGAACCCAGGTCTCCCACATTGTAGATGGATTCTTTACTGCCTGAGCTACCAAAGAAGCCCAAGAATAATAGAGTGGGCAATGTATGCCTTCTCCAGGGGATCTTCCCAACCTAGGAATTGAACCAGGGTCTCTTGCATTCCAGGTGGATTCTTTACCAGCTGAGCTACCAAGGAAGGCTTAGAATGACACAAGATTTCTCTATAGACAAAACTTAGATATCTCAGATCAATGCAGAAGGTGATCTGAATAAAAGAGAGGCATCACTTGTTCCTGGATAATATGTCTCAATTCTGTAAACACTCACTACTTTCTAAATTAACATAAATGGTCAAGAAAGCCACAAACAAAAATTCTTATGTTTTTTGAGAAATAATTTTGAAAAAAAAAAAAAAGACCAGCAAATAGTAAAGTCAATCTTTAAAAACAAAACAGGGAAACTTGTTCTACCAGATATGTTAAGATAATCTACAAAATATACTACACATTAAATGTAACATGCTATTGGTGTGATAACAGATAAATGAACCAATGACTATTCCAATGAGTCCTGACTGATCCATACATACTGATAACTTCACATATATTGAAGGTGCATGCGTGTGTGCTAAGTCGCTTCAGTTGTGACCGACTCTTTGCGACCCCATGAACTGTAGCTTACTGGGCTCCTATGTCCATGGGATTCTCCAAGCAAGAATACTGGAGTGGATTTTCATGCCTTCCTCCAGGGGATCTTCCTGACCCAGGGATCAAACCTGTGTCTCTTACATCTCCTGCACTGGCAGGAGGGTTCTTTACCACTAGCACCACCTGGGGCACCCCCATATTGAAGTTAGTACCATGAAACAATGAAGAAATCTATTAAGGCCAAATGTGACAGAGAATTTGATTCAATAGAAATTTTTATACCAGAGGAAGTATAAGGTGCTACAACAACTTTGGAATATAATTTGGAATATACATTCTCATGTATTCTGGTACAATAATTTTTGCACAAGTTCCCTAAGAGTCTTGCACAACTCATTGTGGAAAGAATATGGAAGCAACCCAAATGTCCATCAGTGGGAGAATGAATTTTTAAAAATTATGCTGACTCAAGTTGTAGTCACAAAACAGTATACATAGTCATAAAATGAATGAACTATAGGTATATACAGAACAAATGAATTTCAGAAACATGACACTGAATGTAAAAAGCAGGTCCCAGAAAACTACATAATGTGTGATATCACATTTATGATAATACAAAACTAAACAATATATGACTTAGAGGTGTGTCTGTGTATGTGTGTGTGTGTTAAATATTTTAAAAGAATGAAAATCAAGTTCTATACAACACCTAGCCTACCTTCTCCACTCCAGAAAAGCCCTCTAGGCAGAGAGTTGCAGACACTGGCAGTAAGACTTCATCTGCATTCACAAGACTGGTGAGTGCCAAGAGGATGTATGTGGGGCACAGACAATGTCTGCAACACACACAAAAAATAAAAACAAATTGAAGAGAATGATTACTTCTAGAGTGAGAACAGTTAGTAGGAAATATTTGTCACCTCCCTTCCTGTAACACAGGAGACCCAGGTTAGATCCCTGGGTTGGGAAGATTCCCTGGAGAAGGGAATGGCACCCACTCCAGTATTCTTGCCTGGAGACCTCCATGGACAGAGGAGCCTGGCGGGCTATAGTCCATAAGATTGCAAGGAGTTGGACAGGACTGAATAACTCGCACAGAGCGCTTAAGTTGCAGCTTGGTTTGTGGTGTTCTTTTTATTATTATGCTTCCTATCCTACATATATTCTTTTAACGCTTCATTAAAATGAAGAGAGGAAAAGTAAACATTTTTCTTGACATGAAAAAGTAAGTTAAAAAAAAAAAAGTGTTCCCAATTAAGAAAAAATTTTTCCCAGCTACAAAAACCTGTTAATTGCACAGTCTGTTTTCTGTACAGTACAAATATGAAAATGTTTTATTTTTTCTTCCAAAATTGTTCTGTTTCCTTTTCTTAGGCAGAATATACAGCTCTGCATACATTTTCAGATATTAAAAATCTAGTTGATCAATTGTATCTCATAAATAATTCAGTTTCACCTCCTCAGTGCCAGTACCTTCAAGGTATCAGGTGGAAAGAAAGTGCCAGGTAGAGGACATTTTCTGTCCTCTTGCCCCACAATATCTCTCTTCCTTCCAGCATCTGCAGGATTGAGAAAGGAGAAGACACTTTAGTCTTTCTAGCAAAAGTCTTCCTACTAGGATACCTTTATATTATAGAAGGTGTAAGTCTTCATAGCTATTCATAGTCCATTCTTGGTTGATGATGTCCTAGGCACAAATAGGTACCCACTTGCGTCTTTTTGAGTACCTGGGAAGCCCCATGAGAAGAGGCTAATTGCCACTGCTCAGTTCTCTCAAGTGGAAGATGCACTCTTATCTCCATCCCCCTCTGCTCCCATAGCCTTTAGTACACTCCATTATCACTGGCTGCCAGGCTGTCTCATCTAGCCATCTTCTTGAGAGGGCTGTTAGTTTGGTGTGCCAGTAAGTACAGTGGAAACTCGGCTATCTGTCATGTCCATTTTATATGCCCAGGTTAGCATACTACATTGTATTATCTAATTTAATTTTCAAATCTATCCTAGGAAGTAAGTATTATTCTTTGCTTCATTTTACAAATGAGGAAAATGGAGCTCAAAGATATTGAAAAACCTGCACCTAACTATTGAATGCTGGGGCTGGATAGAACCAAAGCCCTCTGACTTTAGAACCTGAAACCAAATAATAATCAATAAGATGCTTGGAGGAAATGAAGTCCGACAAATGGAGGTAGTTTCATCAAGGCCACATTCACATATGATGAAGCATTCCTGTCTACATCAGAAACTTTACTCATTGTCCTTAAGATTCAGTGTCCATCTTCCCTGAAATCTGCTGACAGTTAACTACTCATCTATAAATGTCACCACTCTGCTCTCTCAGTTTATTTCTTTTCTAAATGCCGTATCTATTAACGTTTTCTTCAGATATGTTTAAAGACATCAGTTAGGTTACAGTTTTATCATGATTAGAATTTTGATTGTATTTTACTTTTTAATAGGGTAATCTCTTTTCCAACTCTAAAATTATTTGGAAGACAGCACCGTTTCTTACTTTTTTAACTACCCAAACAGTTGCAATGTTAAAATACATGATAATACATGTAGGAAAATAGAAAAAGTATACACAACATATTCTGGAACTAACGAGCATTTTTAAAGAATGATCTTGGGATACAAGGTCAATATATGAAAGTCAATCATATTCTTAATTACCAACAAAATTGGAATTAAAAAACTTTTAAATATCATTTATAATATTACTCTAAAATTCAAACTCACTGGGAATAAAGCTATAAAAGTTCATACTAAATCTATATGCTGAAAACTAAAAAGCCATTTGTGAAAGAAATCAAAGAAGACCTAAAATAAATGGAGAAACATCTTCTGTTTATGGATTGAGGATTCAGTATTGCTATGATGTAAATCCTTCTCAATTTAAAATATAGGTTCAATGTAATGCTTATCAAAACCACAGTTTTAAAATATTTACAAGTTGGATATAAAATTTAAACAGAAAGAAAAAGCAACAGAATAGTCAAAACAATTCTGAAAAAGATCAAAATAGATTAGATGACTTATACCACCTGACTTCAAGACTACATGTAAACTAGAGTGATGAAGAAAAGAACGTAGTATTGGTGAAAGAACAGAACAGATCATTGGATCAATGATCAATGGAACAGAATGGAAAGACTAGAAATAGATCCCACAAAAAATAGTCAAATAATTTTTGACATAGTGCAAAGGCAATTCAAAAGATAAAGCATAGTCTTTTCATCAAAAGGTGCTGTAACAATTGGATGACCACATTAAAAAAAAAAAGTTAAATTGACCTGTCACATCTAACACAAAATTATCTAAAATGGAATTATAGTTGTAACTGTGAACAGTAAAACTACAAAATTTCTAGGAAAAGTCTATATGATCTTGGGTTTTGCAAATAGTTTTTAGATATTACACTAAAATCATAATCCACAAAAATAATATTTTGGACTTAATCAAAATTAAAAATGATATAATAGTTTCTTATAAAGCTAAACATATACTTAGCATAAAAACCCAACTATTCTGTTGCTAGATATATACAAGGATTTAAAATTTTTTGTTCACACAAAATTTGTATGTGAATGTTTATAGCAGCTTTATTCATAATCACAAAAACTTGAAAACATGCAATTGTCCTTCAATGGGTGAGTGGTTAAACAGTTATATCTATACAATGGAATTCTACTCAGCAAACAAAATTAATAAACTTCTGCTTCACATAACAAAATGGACAAACCTTAAGTGCATTTTGCTAAGTGAGATAAACCAGCTAAATAGTCTACATGTACATATGACATTCTCTGAAAGACTGTGAAAACAGATGCAGGACAAAAGGAAGAGTTGATTATAAGGACCACACAATAAAATTCTGAGGGTGATAGAAATATTCTGTATGGTAGATAACATGATTATACATTTGTCAAAACCCATAGAACTGTACACCAAGAGGACATTTATGTTATAGGATTAAAAAATAATCAGAAGTGATGTTGAAAAGGACCCCAAACAGAATGCAGTTGGTGATACATGAATCTAACTGGAATACAATTGTAGACACAATTACACCAAAGAGGATGTGAAAGAAAGGGGCTGACCTTTGTAATGTTGTCAAACAGTATTTTAAGTAGATATTGTAAGGTTATAGACAAAAAGAACTACACAAACACTTTGGCTGGTAAAATTGTTTCTCAAAGAATATGACTTAAGTAAATCTGAATCTATGTTACATGTATAATAGGACTGAAGAAGTAAGATATTGTAGATAATGACAGCCAGGTTTCTCACCATTAAAATATATTGTAGATAATGACAACCAGGTTTCTCACCATTAAAAAGTAACAAATAAGCAAGGTGTCAGGCTATAAGGAACCTTTTAGTATTTCTTCAATATAAATACACAAATATAATATCTCGAATATAATGTTACATTAGAGATAGCAGTACATTAATTTAATTTTATGATTTTGATTTCTAAGCACCATTTTAAAAAATAAAAGGTAGTACAACTTCTTGTGAAGTGGCTGAATATTGGCCTTGACCTGGGAAAAAATAAGAAGGGAGGTTGGAGCATTGTGCAGTGTCAAAAAGGAAAGAACTCCAAAGTGAAAAAAAAAATAAATTAAAAGGGAACAAGGAAGGAAGGAAGGAGCAGAGGGAAAGAGGAAGGGAGAAAAGGAAAGAGGAAGAAAAAGAAAGGATGGAGGAGGGAGAGAGGAACAGAGACATGCCAACCAAAAAGAGCCCCTCTGTGTCCAAAGCTGAACAATTTGAGCAACAATAACAAAAAATAACAATATCGGGTTATAACCCAACTTATAAAATAGGTATTCATGAGTTCATGTTAAAATAAATAAACTATTGACTGACTAAGTGAGAAGAGACAGCTTCTCTTTTCAGAGAAATTCTAGTTAATAAATGTAGACAATATCTTGCTAAACTGATGCATTACTTCTATTTATATTTTATAGATTCCATAGAATCTTGTGCATACATGATCATGTTGTCTGTGGATAAAGACTGATTTACTTATTTTGTTACAACCTGGATGCCTGTTATTTCTTTTATTGCCTACTTCATAGGCTAGAACCTCCAGAACAGTGCTTATTTAGGAGTAATGAGAGCAGAAATTCTTGCTTCATTACATGACAAGGGGAAAATAGCTTAGTCTTTAAACATTAAGTATGATGTTATCTGTAAGTTTTTTGAAGATACCTGTCTTAGTCTGCTCAGGTGTCTTCAAAACAGATAGTATGCTTAGTTTGCCATAACAAAATACCATAGATTGGGGGCCTGTCCTTTTTCTCTCTTTTTCTTTGTTGCTTATTAGTTATTACTTAATATTTTGTTATTTTATTGTTTGAGTCAACATTTATAGAGTACATTTTTTACTTATCTACCTCTAAGGAATATTCTGCTTTACCTTGAGCATGTATTTCTTGCAACAATATCCTTTCATTTTTCCCTTCCAGCCTTTGTGTTGTTCAACATTTCCTTCTACATGTCATAAACCCCAACACACAAACAACTGTGGCTCTCATATGCTGTTGTTAATCTGGAAGCTGAAGATGAATGTATAACCCTATTTGATACTACACATAAAAATAAATTCCAAATTTTGCAAATATTAAAAAATAAAGTAACAAAGTATGAAGAATACCATACGTAAGTATATTTATAATATGGAATGAGGAAGATATTTCTAAGCATTTAGAGGAAATCAGGAGCCACAGAGAAAAACAATGCCTGATTTAATACATAAAAATGAACATTTTATTATGATAAGAAATCACTAGCAAAGTTAAAAAAAAAGCCAGAGGGAAAAGAAGTAGCACAAAAGGAAGGAAGCATTGTTATTTTAAAAATTAATTTTAAAGACCAATAAGATAAAAAATGGGCAATGATTATGAACAGGCATTTGATGAAGAAGAATATATAAAGGGCAATTAACATAAAAAATGCTCTATCTATTCATGTTCAGAGAAGGAAAACAGAATCACTGTAATTATTTCTAACAGGAAGAGCTTTATTACAGGGATTAAGTGCTTACATACTCACTGAAAGAGCCACAGGAAAAAGTCAGGAAATGCTACTCTGGCTCTGAGGTTCATCACCATGCTTCAGAAAACTAAGAAGTCACTCCTGTCACCAAGGCCAGGAACCATGGTAATCTATGTCCCTGATAATCACAGTTGCTGCAGGCAGAGGTGGGAGGTTTGAACTTTGGTTAAGCCTTGTGCATTTGCCTAACATTGACAGAATCAACTTCTGCATGACAGAATTTTAACTAGGATGCCTCTGGCAAAAGATTGTGACAAAGATCATCCTCAGAATTCCAGTCCAGTCTTACAGGGAGAAGACAGAGATGCTCAACTTTATGAATGCTAGATGAATCTGCATGGCAAAATGGGTGAGATATTTAAATAGTTTCTTGGTAAATTCCTTTTAAAAGCTTATATACACTATTGTTCATATACTCTCAGCCCAGACTGATGGCATAATCAAAGAAACAGCAAGCAAAAAACACTTTCAAAATAATTCTTTTCCTTTTTCGCCTTTCTTGAAAACTGTGAAGGGTACACATAGATCAAAGTTACATTCCTTAAAATCCTTTATGCTCCATTTCCTCAAATGCCGATGGTTCCATGCTTCTTTAAAACTCTTTCAAAACAAGCCTATGTGCAAAAATCTTGATTTTTTTATTTTTATTTTTTTTACTCCAACAGCCATGCCATGTCACAGTTATATATGACCAAATCTCAAAGAACCAATTTTGCAAGTGGTGGTTTTATAATAGTTCCAAAATAGTCACTCTTTACCCCAGTCTTTATATGGGAAGTATATGGAAATATATGTATTTCCATAACCTACTGAAGTTGTGCTTGGCCATATGACTTGTTTTGGCCGATAGAATATATGATACATCTAGGGCTGAAGAGGCATCCCAGTGTTTATATTAATATGTGTGCTCTGAAGTAATTCCTTCCTTGACCACACTAAGAACATCACTGTGACAACTGCTGTCCTCAATCTGGGTCCCGATTGACCCAGAATCCTGCTATGTTACAGTATTATTCTAATTGCTTTACATGAGTTAAGCGAATTTTATACTCATAACAAACCTTTGAGCTAAGTAAGATTGTTGCCTCTATTTTACAGATGAGGAAGCTGAGGCCAAAATAAATAAAAACAAATAAAACTTTATTACCCAAGTTTATTGCAATAGATTGTCACCCTGCTTGTTTAACTTACATGGAGAGTACATCATGTGAAATGCCAGGCAGGATGAAGCCCAAGCTGGAATCAAGACTGTTAGGAGAAATATCAGTAACCTCAGATATACAGATGACACCACCCTTATGGCAGAAAGTGAAGAGGAACTAAAGAGTCTCTTGATGAAAGTAAAAGAGAGAGTGAAAAAGCTGGCTTGAAACTCAACATTCAAAAAATGAAGATCATGGCATCTGGTCCCACCACTTCACAGCAAATAGATGGGAAACAATAGAAACAGTGAAAGACTATTTTCTTGGGCTCCAAAATCACTACAGATGGTGACTGCAGCCATGAAATTAAAATATGTTTGCACCTTGAAAGAAAAGTTATGACAAACCTAGATAGCATATTAAAAGCAGAGATATTATTTTGCTGATAAAGGTCCGTATAGTTAAAGGTATGGTTTTTCCAGTAGTCATGTGTGGATGTGAGAGGTGGACCATAAAGAAAGCTGAGTGCCAAAGAACTGATGTTTTTGAACTGTGGTGTTGGAGAAGACTCTTGAGAGTCCCTTGGACTACAAGAAGATCAAACCAATCAATCCTAAAGGAAATCAGTCCTGAATATTCATTGGAAGGACTGATGCTGAAGCTGAAGCTCCAATACTTTGGCCACCTGATGTGAAGAGCTGACTCATTAGAAAAGACCCTGATGCTGGGAAAGATTGAAGGTGGGAGGAGAAGGGGATGACAGAGGATCAGATGGTTGGATGGCATCACTGACTTGATGGACATGAGTTTGAGCAAGCTCCAGGAGTTGGTTATGGACAGGGAAGCTTGGCATGCTGCAGTCCATGGGGTCTCAAAGAGTCAAATATGACTGAGCGACTGAACTGAACTGAAATATAATCTAGCTTTATAACTGTTCTCTATGTGACATATTTAATACTGCTTTCATTTCCCAAAACATTTCAAATATCTTCTATATTTTATTCTAAAATATTTTAATAGTTTTATATTTCAGTTTAAAATTTTTCAGCTATCTAAGGAAAATTTGCTTAAGGAGTACGTCAAGGCTGTATATTGTCACCCTGCTTATTTAACTTATATGCAGAGTACATCATGAGAAATGCTGGACTGGAAGAAACACAAGCTGGAATCAAGATTTCTGGGAGAAATATCAATAACCTCAGACATGCAAATGACACCACCCTTATGGCAGAAAGTGAAGAGGAACAAAAAAGCCTCTTGATGAAAGTGGAGAGTGGAAAAAGTTGGCTTAAAGCTCAACATTCAGAAAACAAAGATCATGGCATCCGGTCCCGTCACTTCATGGGAAATAGATGGGGAAACAGTGGAAACAGTGTCAGACTTTATTTTTTTGGGCTCCAAAATCACTGCAGATGGTGACTGCAGCCATGAAATTAAAAGACGCTTACTCCTTGGAAGGAAAGTTATGACCAACCTAGATAGCATATTCAAAAGCAGAGACCTTACTTTGCCAACAAAGGTTCATCTAGTCAAGGCTATGGTTTTTTCCTGTGGTCATGTGTGGATGTGAGAGTTGGACTGTGAAGAAGACTGAGCACCGAAGAATTGATGCTTTTGAACTGTGGTGTTGGAGAAGACTTGCGAGTCCCTTGTACTGCAAGGAGATCCAACCAGTCCATTCTGAAGGAGATCAGCCCTGGGATTTCTTTGGAAGGAATGATGCTAAAGCTGAAACTCCAGTACTTTGGCCACCTCATGTGAAGAGTTGACTCACTGGAAAAGACTCTGATGCTGGGAGGGATTGGGGGCAGGAGGAGAAGGGGACGACAGAGGATGAGATGGCTGGATGGCATCACTGACTCGATGGACGTGAGTCTGGGTGAACTCCGGGAGTTGGTGATGGACAGGGAGGCCTGGCGTGCTGTGATTCATGGGGTCGTAAAGAGTCAGACACGACTGAGTGACTGAACTGAACTGAACTGATGATATGATGTAGAATTCTCTTTTAACATGGAATGCTAAAACTCCCCAAGTACATGGTACTTCTTTTTCTATAGAAGGCAATCAAAAAAATCTATGGGGAATTAGAAGAGTATTTTCTTTGATGCTTGCATTTTTTGTATTTTAACACCATCATTTACAATTTAAGTAAAAACATATTGGCAAGTGTCCACTCCTGATTTTCTAGGGCACCATTGTCTTAATGTTTATCTGCATAAGTAAATAAATGGATGACAATATTTATAGTATAGAAACAGAAACATATTGATACCTAATGCAGAAAATTTTTTCAGCTTTACTGCCCTAAAGTCACCCAATAATCTCCATCCTCAAATTCATCATATAAACCAGACCACAGAGGTTTTTCCCATGTGCTTGAAAGAATCCCAGCAAGGAAAACTAATGAGTAAATGCATCCATAAGTTATAATTGAACATCATTAAGAACTTGGAATGAAGTAGAGAAAGTAAAAGAGAGTAACTGAAATTGCTGACATGACGATTGTTCTTTATAAAACCCATTTACTAAAAGCTTATGCTTACTATTTTACTTCTGGATGACAATATAAAAGAAAAGTTTGATATATATTAGATCAGAGTGGGTTCAGCTGTCACTCAGTTACATTAAACTAATACTTGATTATAATACAAGAAAAATAATTGATCTTTTGCACTTACCATCACTTTTTTAATATGAAAAGATGAGCTGAAATATAATTTAGGTAATTTTTTAAAATCTTATTTTAAGAAGTACTTTGTATGCAATATATCAGTGATTTTCATTGTGTCTGCTCTATATAAAAGATTAATGGAATTGTTCATGGAATATTCAAGGTTTGAGGGAACACAGCTTTATAATAAAAGTATAAACTCCATACTCTTAATTGATTATTTATTGTTTTGAGCTTGTCATAGCATTTACGTAAGTTACATGTTTAAGGAACTATGCAATTATTTCTAAATTTGCTCATCACTTGCTAATAATCTAGCTCAATATTTTCTTTATTTTATTTTATTTTTTTATTTTTCTTTTTTTAAATTTTATTTTATATTTAAACTTTACAATATTGTATTGGTTTTGCCAAATATTGAAATGCTCATCTCCATTTAATATGAGGAAAATGTGAGGTTGGAGATTAAGTGAAGTACTTCTCATACAAAGTTAGAAGTTGTGGTAGGTTTATTATTTTTAGATTTCATAAGCTAAGAACTTCCTTCACTGAATTATAATTTACTAAAGTATAATGTGCTCTTCCTACTAAAGTCTGAGTGTTTCTAATGTTGGCATAGTATAGTCTCAAAAAAAAAAAAGATGCATTTTAGGAAGAAATGTTAATAAGTGAAGACCAAATTATGCCTTTAAATTTTTATATCTGTGCATGTGTTTGTATATGTGTGTATTACATCAACTATCCATTCCCAAGGATTCTTCCTCTTATAGCTCCATCAATACCACTATTCTAATAAGACTGCATGTTCCAGAACACAATGCAGAACATAATGTACAACCCTTCTAGTACTTCCAGCATTGTATCGTGGAAATCATACTCTCCTAATATACAGACAAATGTAGTGGATACTAGTGCAGGCGTTGATGTGGTAAAGGGGTAAAGGCTAGGGAAGGAAACATTTATGTATGAAGTATCATCTGATGTTTTGATCAGAATGACCTTTGCAACCAAATGTTAAATGCTGCCTCTAGAAGTCATTCAAAGTCGTTATGTCTTCTTTTGGCCCCTAATACTTTTCTGTTTCAGAAGACAGAGCATACATACTACTAGCTTATTCTTATGAAAACAAAATCCACAATGAAAATGCTGCTAGTAAAAAATATCTCCCAGGAAGGTCTATTTTTACTTTCTTTTCAAGCATACATGCAGGATTCCAGTGTGTGTATGCATGCATGTGTATGTGTGTATGTTTTCTGAAGGCCGTTCCTCTGAAAAGTCAAGGAAAAGTGTTATAGATCTCTCAGTCTGCTGCTTCAATAGTCCTTGTCCTACATATTTTGAAACTGGAAATTTAGCTAAGGCTGAATATCAGCCTAATTTCTGGGACTAGATCTAAGGTGAAGTGTGCCAGTGAACAAGTAGAATATAAGGAGTTACCTTGTCTGACAGCAAATTGAAGGACCTGCATGGATCTCTTCCATTTGAAAATGAATAATGAGAAAACAAAACAAACAAACAAACAAAAAAAACAATAACAATATTGAGTCTTTGAAAAGCATTTTGATGCCAAGAGAAAGGAAAAATCATTTAAAACATCCCAAGTCTGCAAGTGACTAGAAACAGAAGAAAAATTTTGAAACTTATCTTATATCTTCTATAAGCTTGAATAGGCATCTTCACAAGGTACCATAAGTAAGGGACTCTCTGCTAAGTCACTTCAGTCGTGTCCGACTCTGTGCGACCCCATAGATGGCAGCCCACCAGGCTCCCCAGTCCCTGGGATTCTCCAGGCAAGAACACTGGAGTGGGTTGCCATTATCTTCTCCAATGCATGAAAGTGAAAAGTGAAAGTGAAGTCTCTCAGTTGTGTCTGACTCTTAGCGAGCCCATGGACTGCAGCCTACCAGGCTCCTCCATCCATGGGATTTTCCAGGCAAGAGTACTGGAGTGGGGTGCCATTGCCTTCTCCGAAGAAAGGGACAGTTAAAGATAATAGCAGAAATGAAAAATATATATGACTGAATGTGAAAACCGTTCAAGGAAATGCTAATGGGTTTACAGAACTAGGTCTGCACTTAAATAAGTAACAACATGTGCATGTGTGCATGCTCAGCCACTCAGTTTTTTCCGACTCTTTGTGACCCCATGGACTCATAGCCTGCCAGGCTCCTCTGCCCATGGGATTTACCAGGAAAGAATACTGGAGTGGGTTGCCATGTCCTCCTCCAGGGAATCTTCCTGACCTAGGGATCGAAACCACATCTCCTGCATTGGCAGACAGATTCTTTACTTCTGAGCCACCTGGGAAGTCCAAGTAACAACATAGACACACCATAAAAATAAATAGCTGATATTGGGGGAGGTGAGAAAGACAAAGTAATTGAGAAAATGCAAGGAACCATCATGTTCATCAGAAAGAGACTAGCAGAATGGGTGGGAGGAGGTGAAATCATATGTAGCAAGGTGACTCTTGCTACCTACCCGCACCTTCTTTTTTTTTTTTAATTAATTTTTTTCTTTACAATATTCTACTGCTTTTGCCATACATTGACATGCATCCATCATGGGTGTACATGTGTTCCCCATCCTGAACCCCCCTCCCACCTCCCTCCCCATCCCATCCCTCTGGGTCCTCCCAGTGCACCAGCTCTGAGCACCCTGTCTCATGCATCGAACCTGGACTGGCGATTCGTTTCACATGTGATAATTTACATGTTTCAATGCCATTCTCCCATATTATCCCGCCCTTGCCCTCTCCCACAGAGTCCAAAAGACTGTTCTATATATCTGTGTCTCTTTTGCTGTCTTGCATATAGGGTCATCGTTAACATCTTTCTAAATTCCATATATATGTGTTAGTATACTGTATTGGTGTTTTTCTTTCTGGCTTACTTCACTATGTATAATAGGCTCCAGTTTCATCCACCTCATTAGAACTGATTCAAATGTATTCTTTTTAATGGCTGAGTAATATTCCATTGTGTATATGTACCACAGCTTGCTTATCCATTCATCTGCTGATGGACATCTAGGTTGCTTCCATGTCCTGGCTATTATAAACAGTGCTGTGATGAACATTGGGGTACATGTGTCTCTTTCCTGGTTTCCTCAGTGTGTATGCCCAGCAGTGGGATTGCTGGGTCATATGGCAGTTCTATTTCCAGGTTTTTAAGGAATCTCCACACTGTTCTCCATAGTGGCTGTACTAGTTTGCATTCCCACCAACAGGGTAAGAGGGTTCCCTTTTGTCCACATCCTCTCCAGCATTTATTGCTTGTAGACTTTTGGATCACAGCCATTCTGACTGGCGTGAAATGGTACCTCATTGTGGTTTTGATTTGCATTTCTCTGATAATGAGTGATGTTGAGCATCTTTTCATGTGTTTGTTAGCCATCTGTATGTCTTCTTTGGAAAAATGTCTGTTTAGTTCTTTGGCCCATTTTTTGATTGGGTCGTTTATTCTGGAATTGAGCTGCAGGAGTTGCTTGTATCTTTTTGAGATTAATTCTTTGTCCGTTGCTTCGTTTGCTATTATTTTCTCCCATTCTGAAGGCTGTCTTTTCACCTTGCTTATAGTTTCCTTTGTTGTGCAGAAGCTTTTAATTTTAATTAGTCCCATTTGTTTATTTTTGTTTTTATTTCTAATATTCTGGGAGGTGAGTCATAGAGGATCCTGCTGTGGTTTATGTTGGAGAGTGTTTTGCCTATTTTCCTCTGGAGTTTTATAGTTTCTGGTCTTACATTAAGACCTTCAATCCATTTTGAGTTTATTTTTGTGTATGGTGTTAGAAAGTGATGTTGATTTTATATCCTGCAACTTTACTATATTTATTGATTAGCTCTAGTAATTTTCTGGTGGTGTCTTTAGGGTTTTCTATGTAGAGGATCATGTCATCTGCAAACAGTGAGAGTTTTACTTCTTCTTTTCCAATGTGGATTCCTTTTATTTCCTTTTCTGCTCTGATTGCTGTGGCTAAAACTTCCAAAACTATGTTGAATAGTAGTGGTGAGAGTGGGCACCCTTGTCTTTTCCTGACTTTAGGGAAATGCTTTCAGTTTTTCACCACTGAGGATAATGTTTGCTGTGGGTTTGCCATAGCTTTTATTATGCTGAGGTATGTTCCTTCTACTCCTTCTTTCTGGAGGGTTTTTATCATAAATGGATGTTGAATTTTGTCAAAGGCTTTCTCTGCATCTATTGAGATAATCATATGGTTTTTATTTTTCAATTTGTTAATGTGGTGTATTACATTGATTGATTTGTGGATATTGAAGAATCCCTGCATCCCTGGGATAAAGCCCACTTGGTCATGATGTATGATCTTTTTAATATGTTGTTGGATTCTGTTTGCTAGAATTTTGTTAAGGATTTTTGCATCTATGTTCATCAGTGATATTGGCCTGTAGTTTTCTTTTTTGTGTGACATCTTTGTATGGTTTTGGTGTTAGGGTGATGGTGGCCTCATAGAATGAGTTTAGAAGTTTACCTTTCTCTGCAATTTTCTGAAAGAGTTTGCGTAGGATAGGCATTAGCTCTTCTCTAAATTTTTGGTAGAATTCAGCTGTGAAGCCGTCTGGTCCTGGGCTTTTGCTTGTTGAAAGATTTCTGATTACAGTTCCAATTTCTGTGTTTGTGATGGGTCTGTTAAGATTTTCTATTTCTTACTGGTTCAGATTTGGAAAGTTGTACTTTTCTAAGAATTTGTCCATTTCTTCCAAGTTGTCCATTTTATTGGCATATAGTTGCTGATAATAGTCTCTTATGACCCTTTGTATTTTTGTGTTGTCTGTTGTGATCTCTCCATTTTCATTTCTAATTTTGTTGATTTGATTCTTCTCCCTTTGTTTCTCGATGAGACTGGCTAATGATTTGTCAATTTTATTTAACTTCTCAGAGAACTAGCTTTTGGCTTTGTTGATTTTTGCTATGGTCTCTTTTGTTTCTTTTGCATTTATTTCTGAGCTAATTTTTAAGATTTATTTCCTTCTACTAACCCTGGGGTTCTTCATTTCTTCCTTTTCTAGTTGCTATAGGTGTAGAGTTAGGTTATTTATTTGGCTTTTTTCTTGTTTCTTGAGGTCAGCCTGTATTGCTATGAACCTTCCCCTTAGCACTGCTTTTACAATGTCCCATAGGTTTGGGGCTGTTGTGTTTTCATTTTCATTCATTTCTATGCATATTTTAATTTTTTTTTTGATTTCTTCTGTGATTTGTTGGTTATTCAGCAGCGTGTTGTTCAGCCTCCATATTTTGGCATTTTTAATAATTTTTCCCCTATAATTGACATCTAATCTTACCACATTGTGGTCAGAAAAGATGCTTGGAATGATTTCAATTTTTTTGAATTTACCAAGGCTACATTTATGGCCTAAGATGTGATCTATCCTGGAGA
Organism: Bos indicus x Bos taurus; assembly: GCF_003369695.1. Taxonomy (NCBI): domain Eukaryota; kingdom Metazoa; phylum Chordata; class Mammalia; order Artiodactyla; family Bovidae; genus Bos; species Bos indicus x Bos taurus. The sequence continues at coordinate 44,866,511 of NC_040078.1, read as the reverse complement.
ATGTTCTGCGTGCACTTGAGAAAAAGGTGAAATTCATTGTTTGGGGGTTAAATGTCCTATAGATATAAATTAGGTCTAACTGGTCTATTGTATCATTTAAAGTTTGTGTTTCCTTGTTTTCTGTTTAGTTGATCTATCCATAGGTGTGAGTGGGGTATTAGAGTCTCTCAGTATTATTGTGTTATTGTTAATTTCTCCTTTCATACTTGTTAGCATTTGTCTTACATATTGCAGTGCTCCTATGTTGGGTGCATATATATTTATAATTGTTATATCTTCTTCTTGGATTGATCCTTTGATCATTATGTAGTGCCCATCTTTGTCTCTTTTCACAGCCTTTGTTTTAAAGTCTATTTTATCTGATATGAGTATTGCTACTATTTCTTTCTTTTGGTCTCTGTTTGCATGGAATATCTTTTTCCAGCCCTTCACTTTCAGTCTGTATGTGTCCCTTGTTTCGAGGTGGGTCTCTTGTAGACAACATATATAGGGGTCTTGTTTTTGTATCCATTCAGCAAGTCTTTGTCTTTGGTCGGGGCATTCAACCCATTTACATTTAAGGTAATTATTGATAAATATGATCCCGTTGCCATTTACTTTATTGTTTTGGGTTCGAGTTTATACACTGTTTTTGTGTTTCCTGTCTAGAGAATATCCTTTAGTATTTGTTGGAGAGCTGGTTTGGTGGTGCTGAATTCTTTCAGCTTTTGCTTGTCTGTAAAGATTTTGATTTCTCCTTCATATTTTAATGAGATCCTTCCTGGGCACAGTAATCTCGGCTGTAGGTTATTTTCTTTCATCACTTTAAGTATGTCCTGCCATTCCCTTCTGGCCTGAAGAGTTTCTATTGAAAGATCAACTGTTATCCTTATGGGAATCCCCTTTACCCACACCTTCTTAAAGGAAACAAAAGCTGAAGAGCAAACTGAGTCAACAAAAACCAACTGCTGTACCAGACTTCTTTGTGAGTTAGAACTCCATCAAATAGGAAGGGGAAATGCTCTTTTTTGTTATTGTTCAACCCAGGTTAGCACAGTAAATGTAAGGATCAACAGTCCAGTTGAATATCAATGCAAAAAATTCTAAATAAAGTAGTAGCAAACAGAATTCAAAGTATATATTTTCCATGATAAAAAGTTCTTGCTAAGAATAGATGACTTAATATAAAGCAATCTATTATTATGATTTACTGTTTGATATATGCAAGGGGAAGAGAAATGACTATCTTCATAAAACTAAAAGGTATTAGATAAAATTCAAAACAATCATTTAAAAGATGCCCATTAGGGCTTTCCTGATAGTTCAGTAGTAAAGAATCTGCCTGCCAAAGCAGGAAACATTGGTTCAATCCCTGGTCTGGGAAGATCCCACATGCCATGGAGCAATAAAGTCCATGTGCCACAACTATTGAGCCTGTGCTCTAGAGCCCGGGAACTGCAACAACCAAGCCCACATGCCCTAACTACTGAATCCCACATGCCTAGAGCCTGTGCTCTGCAACAATAGAAGCCACCACAGTGAGAAGCCTGCACATTGCAAAGAAGAGAAGTCCCTACTCCCCACAACTAGAGAAAAGCCTGCAGAGCACTGAAGATCCAACTCAGCCAAAAATAAATGAAAAAATAAAATTAAATAAAAAAAGATTCTTATTAAAATAGAAACAGAGAAATTCCTCCTTATTATGGTTAATATACACAACTATTTGTATGCATAATGTAAATCATTAACATGAATGTATATTATTGTGTACATGCATTAATCCAAAAGCTAATCTCAGATTGAATGCTTCAGCAATAGAGGCATTCATATTAAAACCAGAAAGAAGCAAAATGCTTATTATTGCTACTATCATTAATTAGTCTGGCAGATCTAGCCAAGATAACTAGCGAGAGAAAGAAACATAAGGCATAAACATTTAAAAGGAGAATGCAATATTTTCAAAAAGCAGATAACTATTATTTTGCCATAAAAATTTTGAGAATAATTTGTTCAGTTACTAAATACAGAGAGAGGACTCAGTAAATATGCTGGATTTATATATGTTGATTATATCTATATGTAAGCAGCAGTCTGTTATGAAATACAATGGAAATAAAAGTCAAATTTAAAAAAATACCTTATATATGAGAAACTAAGGAATACCTTAATGAGAAAAGTAGTACATTTATATAACAAAAAGGAGTTGAATGTTACTAAAGGATGTCAAAAAGATTTGTATAAATGCCAAGATTTATTATATTCCTGGGTAAGATAAGTTAACAATGTAAATATGGCAGCTTTTGAAATTTGAAAACTATGCAAACTAATTATAAAGTTTATATGGAAAAAATAATTAGTGAGAATATACAGTTAATTTTGAAATATCAATATTTTGAAATAACATTGATTTAATAAATATTAAACCCCCCAAAATTCTAAATTAAATATGGGAATATTTTCCCTCAGTGATCTTAGAATTAAATGCTTTAAATACATAAAAAAGCCTTGGTGGCTCAGACAGTAAAGAATCTGCCTGCAATGCAGGAGAAGTGGGTTTGATCCCTGAGTCAGGAAGATCCCCTGGAGAAGGAAATGGTACCCTACTCCAGTATTCTTGCCTGGGGAATTCCATGCACAGAGGAGCCTGGAGGGCTACAGTCCATGGGGTTGCAAAGAGTCGGACATGACTGAGCTACTAAAATTTTAAATACATAAAGCTCAAAAACCATGAGAGAAAGATTAATAAATTTGACTGTATGAAAATTAAAATATCCACATAAAAACAAAGTCAAAAGAATAATTTTGAAAAAAAATCAACATATTTGACAAATGGTTAATTTCTTTCATGTTTGTAGAGGCATTTCAAATCAATAAGGAAAACATCAGCAATTTAAAAAAAGGTAGAGGACAGTTCTCAGAAAATGAAAAATATTAAGTGTTTAAATATTTTTAAAAGTTCCTTTATCTTGATTATAGAGATATCTAAATAAAAATTAAGATATCACCTATTATTTTAAGAAATGAAAAAATATTTGAAAGCTCACACCATCAGAGTGGGTATGGAATAAAAGGCATCCTCAGACACAATCAATGGGAGCATACATTACATAAACCATGTAGAGACTGATTTTGCAATGTCTATTAAAATTACAAAAGCACACAATCTTTTACCAGGTAGTTCCACTAAGTAATACCTGCAAGTATACTTTATGTTCTTGGGCTCCAAAATCACCATGGACAGGAATGATGCTGAGGCTAAAGCTCCAATACTTTGGCCACCTGTTGGGAAGAGCTGACTTATTGGAAAAGACCCTGATACCAATTCATAGGTTGAAGCCTTAATCACCAGTGTGATGGTATTTGGAAGTGGAGTCTTTGGGAGGTATTTAAATTTGGGTGAAGTCATGGAAGTGGAGGTAGAGCCCCCAATATGGGACTGGTGCCCTTATAAAAGGATGCAGAGACCTGAGTTCTGTAGCTGTCTCTGCCAAGTAAGAAAACCAGGAAGAGCACCATCATCAGAACCTGACTATGCTGGCACCTTCAAACTTCTCAGCCTCCAGAACAGGGAGAAATACATGTTTGTTGTTTAAAACAATAAATGGCATTTGGCTTATAACAATCTGAGCTAAGAAACCATTCATGATTTAGCTATTAAAAACAATACTTCAATAAATAAACTTATACATATATCATTAGGCAATATTACCAGTATTGTTGTTGTTCAGTCACTCAGTCAGTTTCAACACTGCAACCCCATAGACTGCAGCACATCAGATTTCCCTGTCCTTCACTATCTTCTGAGCTTCCTCAAACTCATGGCCATTGAGTTCATGATGTCATGCAACCATCTTGTCCTCTGTCATCCCCTTTTCCTGCCTTCAATCTTTCCCAGCATCAAGGTCTTTTCTCGATGCATCAGCTCTTTGCATCAGGTGGCCAAAGTATTGGAGTCACCTCCAGTGAACATTGGAGAAGACGATGGCACCCCACTCCAGTACTCTTGCCTGGAAAATCCCATGGATGGAGGAGCCTGGTAGGCTGTAGTCCATGGGGTCGCTAAGAGTCGGACATGACTGAGCGACTTCACTTTCACTTTTCACTCTCTGCATTGGAGAAGGAAATGGCAACCCACTCGTGTTCTTGCCTGGAGAATCCCAGGGACGGGGGAACCTGGTGGGCTTCCATCTATGGGGTCACACAGAGTTGGACATGACTGAAGCAGCACAGCAGCAGCAGCAGCCAGTGAATATTCAGGACTGATTTCCTTTAGGACTGACTGGTTTGAGCTCCTTGAAGTCCAAGGAGCTTTCAAAAGACTTCTCCAACACCACAGTTCCAAAGCATCAAGTCTTTGGCACTCAGCCTTCTTTATAGTCCAACTCTCACATCCATACATGACTACTGGAAAAATCATAGCTTTGACTATAGGGACCTTTGTCAGCCAAGAAATGTCTCTGCTTTTTAATATGGTTCTAGGTTGGTCATAGCTTTTCATCCAAGGAGCAAGCATCTTTTAATTTCATGGCTGCAGTCACCATCTGCAGTGATTTTGGAGCCCAAGAGAATAAAGTCTCTCACTATTTCCATTGTTTCCCCATCTATTTGCCATGAAGTGATGGAACTGGGTGCCATGATTTTAGCTTTTTGAATGTTGAGTTTTATGCCAACTTTTCCACTCTCTTCTTTCACTTTCATCAAGAGACTCTTTAGTTCCTCTTCGCTTTCTGCCATAAGGGTGGTGTGATCTGTGTATCTGAGGTTATTGATACTTCTCCTGGCAATCTTGATTCCAGCTGGTGCTTCATCCAGCCCAGCATTTCACATGATGTACTCTTCTGATCCAGGAGATGGTAAAGGACAGGGAAGCCTGGCATGCTGCAGTCCATGGGATCGCAAAGAGTTGGACACAACCGAATGACTGAACAACACTTTGAATATAAGTTAAATAACCAGAATGACAATATCCAGCCTTGACATACTCCTTTCCCAATTTAAACCAGTTTGTTGTTCTATGTCCAGTTCTAACTGTAGCTTCTTTACCTGCATGCAAGTTTCACAGGAGGCAGATAAGGGGATCTGGTATTCCCATCTCTTTAAGAATTCTCCACAGTTGCTGGATCCAACACAGTCAAAGGCTTTAGCATAGTCAGTGAAACAGAAATAGATGTTTTTCTGGAATTCTCTTGCCTTTTCTATGATCCAATGGATGTTGGCTATTTGATATCTGGTTCCTCTGTCTTTTCTAAATTCAGCTTGAACATATGGGAGTTCTCGGTTCATGTGCTGTTTAAGCCTAGCCTGCTCAGGAATTTGAGCATTACTTTACTAGCATATTAAATGAGTGTAATTGTGTGGTAGTTTGAATATTCTTTAGCATTGCCCTTCATTGGGATTGGAATGAAAACTGACCTTTTCCTGTCCATGGCCACTGCTGATTTTTTCAAATTTGGGGCATACTGAGTGCAGCACTTTCTCAGCATCGTCTTTTAGGATTTGAGATAGCTCATTTGGAATTCCATCACCTCCACTAGCTTTATTCTTAGTGATGCTTCCTAAGGCCCACTTGACTTCACACTCCAAAATATCTGGCTCTAGGTGAGTGATCACACCATTTTGGGGTGTGTCACAATTCTTGAATCCATCACTGATGACTCCGATTTTCAATTTCTAAAATACTTAGCCATTATCTCTTTCTTTACTCTATTTGGAGACTTTAAATACAAATATTTTAGGTTTTAAAAAATATCATTTCCACCTGTCTTTTAGACTCTTTTCTGAATTTACAATCTTGTTTGTCCTCTCCATGTTTCAGCCCAGATATTTTCTATTAACCTTTCCCCCAGTTTACTAATGTTATCTTCACATGTCTTTAAAGTGAAAGTGAAGTCGCTCAGTCGTGTCTGACTCTTTATGACCTGTGGACTGTAGCCCACCAAGCTCCTCCGTCCATGGGTTTCTCCGGGCAAGAATACTGGAGTGGGTTGCCATTTCCTTCTCACATGTCTTTAATATACTATTAAATCAATCTATTGATTTCTTATTTTAATTATTTTATTTGTGCTTTCTAGATTATCCATTTTGTTCTTTTTATGGATTTCAGTTCTACTATAAGTATCTACTTTATCATTTTTTAAATATATTAATCAAAGTTATTTTCAGTGCTAGTCTAATAAGTTCAAAGTATTTATTACCTGTGGTTCTGTTTATACTGCCTATTTTATCTTGCTTTCAGTTATTTAATACTGTGTCCCACCATATAGGAATTTTGTTTTGTTTTTAATGCCAGTGTGTACACCCACATTGAAGCTTAAATGAGTTTCTTTGAAGTTACATGACATCTTCTTTTTTCAGATTTACATTTGTTTCTGGCTGTCAGCCTTCTATGGATCACCTTAATCTAGTATGGACTGAGCTGTTGAAAAACTGAATTTCAATCTTTTGTGAGACATGATCAATTTCCTTTTATTATTATTCCTAGGATGTAACATTTCAGGAATCCCAACTATAACTTCCAGAGGTTTCATCCTTGGCAGAACCTGAACTGAATTTTGTCCTCCTCACACCATGAATGTTGACATTCTGCTAGGCTTCTCAGCGTTTTATTTGCTGCTTTCTGCTTGACTTCTTATTCTTAGCTATCATTTACAAACAACAAACACTTCAAGGGAAATAGTGACACCAAATGTTAGACTAAGCTCAATGCATAGTTTTTTCCCTTAGGGATCCTGGTCTCTCAGTTTCTGAACATCTTGGTCATTCTCTAATGCTTATGAACAGTTTTAAATTTTTATCTATAAAGCTTTTTCATTCACTGTGAGAATATTGATTTGACACAAGTAGAATCTTAATAGCCAAAAGTAGAATTGTGAATTAGGTCTTTCTAAGGTGTTAAAATTTGGGTAACTTTATTTCTCCTGTAATCACACACACACACACACACACACAAAAACAATAAATTCCACTTATTTCATGGAAATAAGTATGTCTCTATAGAAAATATATTTAAATGTTAGCTATGGGAGAAAAACATTTGCAGGTGACTAAAAAGGTATCGTTTGATGGACAGAGGTAAAACCAAGAGAATGTGTAATAATGAAAGTCTAGAGATTATTCAAGACTGTAGAAAATACTAATGCATTGGCCAATACGGTAAAGTTAAAATAAAGGTTAAGATAATAAAAAGGGAAATGGGTAAGGATAGATATGTTTATTCCAGATATTGATATTAAGCATTAAATCACAATATTACAAGTGAGGTATAGGTGTCAGATATATCAACTGAATAAAATAAAAAAGCTCATAAACACAAAAGCTACGTAATTATGAATGTCATTAATTTGTCGTAAATGTGGTCTTTGGAGTCAGTGAAGAAAGAAAGATTGAAATAAATAGCATGTAAATCTCCAAGTACTCTTAGTAGGGAAAAAATTTAGATTCTAATTCACATATCATATCAAAACAAATTCCAGATACATCAAAGACAGAAATCATATAAAATATCATATAATGTAGAGATAAAGAGACTTCAATTATTTTCTTATTTAACAAAGAAAATATTAATAAATACGTATTTATGAAGACAGTATTTTAATTTTTAAAAAACTCTAGGGAAAACAATTTAAAAATAAGTCATTTATAATATACATATTAAAACTAGAAATCAGGAAAACATTAGAATTACTAACTCTATAAAACAAGTATATTGAAAAGACTTAAATAGATAAATCCAATTACAAAGAGAAAGAGAAATGAAACATAGCATGAAAAAGCAAGTAAGTTAACAATAGTTGGTTGTTTTAATTTAAAAGAATATATATATCTAAACTAATATATCTCAATGGAATAGATGTTTTTGTAGAAATGTTTAAAGTGCCATAATTGACACTAGAATATACTTACTAGTTAAACAAACTATTTATATAAAAGAATTTGGGGGAAATATTGTATATTGATAAATATCACTGCTCAAAACGTTCTGTGCCACATAGGTTTGTGGATGTGGGCTTTCAATATTTTAAAGAATAGCTATTTCTGATCCTAGCATAATTTATTCCAGGCCAAGAAAAATGAAAATGAGCTGCCCAATTAATTTGATGATTCTAGTATCATTCTAAACTGAAATCAACAAAGGATGAAGAAAAGAATTATGTAGACAATTTTATTTAAATAAAGATTTAGACATTTTAAATACATTGTTTTTAAAACAAATTCAGCAATTTATTTTAAAAAGAATTTTCTATAATCAATAACTTTTATTTATTTTAATTGAAGGAAAATTGGTCTACGATGTTACATTGGTTTTTGCTGTACAATATCTATTGGATGTGCATGCATGCTCAGTCGTTCAGTCCTATCTGACTTTTTACAACCCTAAGGGCTTGTAACCCCCCCTAGGCTTCTCTGTCCATGGGATTCTCCAGGCAAGAATTCTGGAGTGGGTTGCCATTTTCTACTCCATAGGATCTTCCTGACCATGACATTGAATCCACGTCTCTTACAACTCCTGAATTGGCAGGCGGGTTCTTTACCACTAGCACCACCTGGGAAAAGCCATCAGTCATAATTATTTATATGTATACACATTGCCTTTTGCTTAAGTAGGTATTCAATATCATTCAAAAGCCATTTCTTATTTTGAAAATGGTTTTAAGAAGTACTAAATGTATTCTTAAAAATAAGGAAAATCTTTCACCAATAGTAAAATCTTATTTATGAATTATTTTAATTGTTTCTGCCATTTATTGGGTATTTATTTATATTAAACATTTTAAGAATACTAGAAGATGAGTTATTGTCCAGATTTTAAAGAAGCTTTTACTTTATACAGATATTAAATGGAGAAACTAGAATAGGAAGACTCTTAACCATTATAGTGAATAGTAGGGGCATTTCCATCCATTGTGGGCATAACAAAGGTTTGCTTCATAAACAATAAAATTTCATGCCAGAGAACACCAAAAACAAAAATGAAAGGTCAGTGCATTCTTGGAAAGATATTTGCAGCTCATTTGGTAGAAAGTGGGTTAATATCATTAATATAAAGTCAGGGAGTTTTTTTTTTTTTTTTAATATATTTTTAAAAAGGGTCATCAACTCACATCTTTACTTCTTTATTATAACCATTTTTTCCTTGATAACGATTATAGCTTTCTGTCCTTTCTTAAGTTTATTGCCTTTTCTGGAAAGGGAGACAGAATAAGCATTAGAGAAATTCTTCATAAAAATTACTCTGTATTTAACTTCCATGAAAATGCATTATCTTTGATAATTCAATCTGCTTTGACTTACAACTACTTTAAAAATATTCATGGAATTCATAGTAAGATACTATCATATTTGCATTTTTTGACTCTTCAAAACAAGCAATTAAATTTTCTCACTTTCATATATTGATTTCATTTTTAGCCTGAATATATCCTAATTATGTATTTCAGGAGATTCTGACTTTAGTCATTGAGGAAATTTAATTCCCTTTGATCAGCTAACCAGGTTAAACAGTTTCATCAGGAGACAAAATTTTAATTAATAGGAAATGCTTTGGAACTAAAAGTAAAAGTTGCTAAAACAAACTGAATTCAAAATGTTATCCAGTTTTATTCATTCATGATAAAAATATTAGCTGACTACTTATGAGGTAGGAAGCATTAACTACCTTCTCATTTTTCCCAGTCTTTGCTTCACTTATTTTAAATATTACAAATAGTTGGCCAGAGAATTAAAATATACTTAATTTTTAAAGGAGACATTCCTAAAATTATTTTCATTCTTATTTTCATGGAAGTTACAGGCAGGATTTCCATGTATTTACATGGAAAATACAGGCAGGTCCTTATCAGGGCTTCATAGGCTGTAAGTCAACTTAACTTCTCTGTTCTCTCAGCTCTTTAGATGCTAGCACCTGTGGCTGTCTGTCAGTCCAACAGCATCATTCCCTGGCTCCACCTGCAACCTCAAACTTGGAGCCAATATTAAAAGAACATTCTTACATTCTCATATAGTTTGCTATCATATTTATCCTTCCTATCCTGGACACTTGAATTTAGTGTCAAATCACCATCCAAAAATATTTGGTGACTGTCTGGAAATTGGTCATAGGAATTCGTCATTTGAGATGGTGAAGTTTACGTTTGGGGTTCCACCACTACATTTTTAGCTGTCTGCCTCCCTAAGTATTTGATAGTAAATTCTAATCCTATAGTCTCTTGCAGTGTATCTACATATTATACTGTGTTCTAGTTGATGCCTCATTTGTTCCATTGTTCATCATGTATTAATTAATTTATTAATTTTTAATTAATTTATTTTTAATTGAAGGATAATTGCTTTACAGAACTTTGTTGTTTTCTGTCAAATCTCAATATGAATCAGCCATAGGTATACATATATCCTCTCCCTTTTGATCCTTCTTCCAATCTCCCTCCCCATTCCACCCCTCTAGGTTGACACAGAGCCCCTGTTTGAATTTCCTGAGATGTACAGCAAATTCCGATAGGCTACCTATTTTGCATAAGGTAATGTAACTTTCCATATTACTCTTCCACACCTCACCTTCTCCTCTCCTCTCCTCTCCTCTCCCCATGTCCATAAGTCTATTCTCTATGTCTGTTTCTCCATTGCTGCCCTGAAAATAAATTCTTCAGTACCATTTTTCTTGATTCTGTATATATACTTTAGCATATGATATTTATCTTTCTCTTTCTGACTTACTTCACTCTGTATAATAGGCTCTAGAACTGATTTAACTGACTCAACACCTCATTAGAACTGACTCAAGTGCATTTCTTTTTGTGGCTGAATAATATCCCATTGTGTATATGTACCAAATCTTCTTTATCCATTCATCTGTCAATGGACATCTAGGTTGCTTCCATGTTCTAGCTATGGTAAATAGTGCTGCAATGAACAACGGGATACATGTGTCTCTTTCAATTTTGGTTTCCTCAGGGTATATGCCTAAGAGTGGGATTGCTGGGTTATATGGTGCTTTTATTCCTAGTTTTTAAAGGAATCTCCATATCATCTTCCATAGTGCCTGTGTAAATTTACATTCCCACCAACAGTGCAAGAGTGTTCCCTTTTCTTCACACCCTCTCCAGCATTTATTGTTTGTAGGCTTTTTGATGATGGCCATTCTGACCTGTGTGAGGTGATATCTCAATGTAGTTTTGACTACATTTCTCTAATAATAAGCAATGATGAGCACCTTTTCACATGTTTGTTAGCCATCTGTATGTCTTCTTTGGAGAAATGTCTGTTTAGGTCTTTTTCCCACTTTTTGATTGGGTTGTTTGTTTTTCTGGTATTGAGTTGTATAAGCTGCTTGTATATTTTGGAAATTAATCCTTTGTCAGTTGTTCCATTTGCTATTATTTTCTCCCATTCTGAAGATTGTCTTTTCACCTTGCTTATAGTTTACTTTGCTGTGCAAAAGCTTTTAAGTTTAATCAGGTCCCACTTGTTTACTTTTGTTGTTATTTGCATTACTCTAGGAGGTGGGTCATAGAGGATCTTGCTTTGATTTATGTCCTCGAGTGTTCTGCCTATGTTTTCCCCTAAGAGTTTTATACTTTCTGGTCTTACATTTAGGTCTTTAATCCATTTTGTGTTTGTTTTTGTGTGTGGTGTTAGGAAGTGTTCTAATTTCATTAATTTACATGTAGCTGTCCAGTTTTCCCAGCACCATTTATTGAAGAGGCTGTCTTTGCCCCTTTGTCTTTGCATATTCTTGCCTACTGTGTCAAAAATAGGGCACCCATGGGTACATGGTTTTATTTCTGGGCTTTCTGTCTTGTTCCCTTGGTCTATATTTCTGGTTTTGTGCCAGTACAATACTGTCTTGATGACTGTAGCTTTGTAGTATAATCTGAAGTCAGGAAGGCTGATTCCTCCAGCTCCATTCTTCTTTCTCAAGACTGCTTTGGCTACTCAGGGTCTTTTGTGTTTCCATATGAATTGTGAAAGTTTTTGTTCTAGTTCTGTGAAAAATGCCCTTGTTAATTTGATAGGGATTGCTTTGGTAGTATAGTCATTTTCACAATATTGATTCTTCTTACCCAGGAACATGGAATATCTCTTCATCTGGCTATGTCATCTTTTATTTCTTTCCTCAGTGTCTTTTAATTTTCTGTGTACAGTTCTTTTGTCTCCTTCAGTTCAGTTCAGTTCAGTGGCTGAGTCATGTCCGACTCTGCGACTACATGAATCGCAGCACGCCAGGCCTCCCTGTCCATCACCAACTCCCGGAGTTCACCCAGACTCACGTCCATCGAGTCAGTGATGCCATCCAGCCATCTCATCCTCTGTCGTCCCCTTCTCCTCCTGCCCCCAATCCCTCCCAGTATCAGAGTCTTTTCCAATGAGTCAACACTTCGCATGAGGTGGCCAAAGTACTGGAGTTTCAGCTTTAGCATCATTCCTTCCAAAGAAATCCCAGGGCTGATCTCCTTCAGAATGGCCTGGTTGGATCTCCTTGCAGTCCAAGGGACTCTCAAGAGTCTTCTCCAACACCACAGTTCAAAAGCATCAATTCTTCGGCGCTCAGCCTTCTTCACAGTCCAACTCTCACATCCATACATAACCACAGGAAAAACCATTACCTTGACTAGACGGACCTTTGTTGGCAAAGTAACGTCTCTGCTTTTGAATATGCTATCTAGGTTGGTCATAACTTTCCTTTCAAGGAGTAAGCGTCTTTTAATTTCATGGCTGCAATCACCATCTGCAGTGATTTTGGAGCCCAAAAAATAAAGTTTGTCTCCTTAGGTAAGTTTATTCCTAGATATTTTATTCTTTTTGTTGCAGTAGTGAGTGGGATTGATTCCTTAATTTCTTCTTCTGATTTTTGATTGTTATTATATAGAAATGCAAGTGATTCCAGTGTATTGATTTTGTATCCTGAAACTTTGCTAAATTCATTGACTAGCTCTAGTAATTTTCTGATACTATCTTTAGGATTATCTATGTAAAGTATCATGTCATCTACAAGCAGTGAGAGCTTTACTTCTTCTTTTCTGATTTGGATTCCTTTTGTTTCTTTTTATTGTCTGATTGCTATAGCTAGACTGCCAAAACTATGTTGATTAATAGTGGTAAGAGTGGATACCCTTGTCTTATTCCTGATCATAGGGGAAATGCTTTCAGTTTTTCACCACTGAGGATGTTTGCTGTAGGCTTATCATATATGTGGCCTTTGCTATGTTGAGGTAGGTTCCTTCTATGCCCATTTTTTTAAGAGTTTTAATCATAAATGGGTGCTGATTTTGTCAAAGGCTTTTTCTGCATCTATTGAGATTATCATATGGTTTTTATCTTTCAATTTGTTAATATGGTGTGTCAATTTCCTTATATTGAAGAATCCTTGCATCCCTGGAATAAACCCAACTTGATCATGGTGTGTGAGCTTTTTGATGTCTTGCTGAATTCTGTTTGCTAAAATTGTGTTGAGGATTTTTGCATCTATGTTCATCAGTGATTTGGCCTGTAGTTTTCTTTTTTGTGTTGTTTTTGTCTGGTTTGGGTGATGGTGGCCTCTTTGAATGAGTTTGGAAATATTCTCTCCTCTGAAATTTTTTGAAAGACTTTTGTAAGGATAGGTATTAGGATAGGTATCAAACATCTCTAGATGTTTGATAGAATTCTCCTGTGAAGCCATCTGGTCCGAGACTTTTGTTTTATGGGAGATTTTTTTATCGCAGTTTCAATTTCAGTGTTTGTAATTGGGTTGTTCATAATTTCTATTTCTTCCTGATTCAGTGTTGGAAGATTGAACTTTTCTAAGAATCTGTCCATTTCTTCCAGATTATCCATTTTTTTTACATACAGTTTTTCATAATAGTCTCTTTGTATTTCTGCATTGTCTATTGTAACCTCTCCTTTTTCATTTCTAATTTTCTTGATTTGATCCTTCTCTCTTTTTTTCTAGATGAGTCTGGCTAAAGGTTTGTCAATTTCATTTATCTTCTCAAAGAACCAGCTTATGGTTTTATTTATCTTTACTATTGTTTCTTTCATTTCTTTTTCATTGATTTCTGCTTGGATTTTTATGATTTTTTTCCTTCTACTAATTTGGGGTTTTTGTTTGTTTGTTTTTCTTTTCCAGTTGTTTTAGGTGTAAAGTTAGGTTGTGTATTCAAAGTTTTTCTTGTTTCTTGAGGTAGGATTATATTGTTACAAATTTCCCTCTTAGAACTGCTTTTGCTGCAGCCCATAGGTTTTGAGTTGTCATGCTTTCATTGTCATTTGTTTCTAGAAATTTTTTTAGTTCTCTTTTGATTTCTTCAGTAATCTGTTGGTTATTAGAAATATATTGCTTAAAAAAAAAAGAAATATATTGCTTAATCTCCATGTGTTTCTGTTTTTTCCAGTTTTTTTACTTGTAACTGTTATCTAATCTCATAGCATTGTGGTTGGAGAATATGCTTCATACGATTTCAATTATCTTAAATTTATTGAGGTTTGATTTGTGACCTAAGATGTGGTCTAACCTGGAGAACATTCTATGTGTACTTGAGAAGAAAGTGTATTATTTTACATTTGGATCAGTTCACTTCAGTCACTCAGTCGTGTCCAACTCCTTGCAACCCCATGAACCACAGCACGCCAGGCTTCCCTGTCCATCACCAACTACCGGAGTCCACACAAACCCATGTCCATCGACTTGGTGATGCCATCCAACCATCTCATTCTCCATTGTCCCCTTCTCCTCCTACCCTCAATCTTTTCCAGCATCATAGTCTTCTCAAATGAGGCAGTTCTTCACATCAAGTGGCCAAAGTATTGGAGTTTCAGCTTCAACAACAGTCCTTCCAATGAACACCCAGGACTCATCTCCTTTAGGATGGACTGGTTGGATCTCCTTGGAGTCCAAGGGACTCTCAAGAGTCTTCTCCAACACTACAGTTCAAAAGTATCAGTTGTTCAGTGCTCAGTTTTATTTATAGTCCAAATCTCACATTGATACATGACCACTGGAAAAACCATAGCCTTGCCTAGATGGACCTTTGTTGGCAAAGTAATGTCTCTGCTTTTTAATATGCTATCTAGGTTGCTCATGGAGAAAGCAATGGCCCCACTCCAGTACTCTTGCCTGGAAAATCCCATGGATGGAGGAGCCTGGTGGGCTGCAGTCCATGGGGTTGCTAAGGTTCGGACACAACCGAGCAACTTCACTTTCACTTTTCACTTTCATGCATTGGAGAAGGAGATGGCAACCCACTCCAGCATTCTTGCCTGGAGAATCCCAGGTATGGGGGAGCCTGGTGGGCTGCCGTCTATGGGGTCGCAAAGAGTTAGACACGACTGAAGCGACTTAGCAGCAGCAGCATCAGGTTGTTCATAACTTTCCTTCCAAGGAGTAAGTGTCTTTTAATTTTATGGCTGCAGTCACCATCTGCAGTGATTTTGGAGCCCATAAAAATGAAGTCAGCCACTATTTCCCTATCCATTTGCCATGAAGTGATGGGACCAGATGCCATGATCTTAGTTTTCTGAATGTTGAGCTTTAAGCCAAATTTTTCAGTCTCCTCTTTCACTTTCATCAAGAGGCTCTTTAGTTCTTCTTCACTTTCTGCCATCAGGGTGGTGTCATCTGCATATCTGAGGTTACTGATATTTCTCCTGGCAATCTTGATTCCGAATTGTGCTTCCTCCAGCCCCAGCGTTTCTCATGATGTACTCTGCATAGAAATTAAATGAGCAGGGTGACAATATTCAGCCTTGGTGTACTCCTTTTCCTATTTGGAATCAGTCTGTTGTTCCATGTCCAGTTCTAACTGTTGCTTCCTGACCTGCATACAGGTTTCTCAAGAGGCAGGTCAGATGGTCTGGTATTCCCATCTCTTTCAGAATTTTCCAGTTTCTTGTGATCCACACAGTCAAAGGCTTTGGCATAGTCAATAAAGCAGAAATAGATGTTTTTCTGGAACTCTCTTGCTTTTTCTATGATCCAGCGGATGTTGGCAATTTGATCTCTGGTTCCTCTGCCTTGTCTAAAACTAGCTTGAACATCTGGAAGTTCAAGGTTCACATATTGCTGAAGCCTGGCTTGGAGAATAATGAGCATTACTTTACTAGCATGTGAGATGAGTGCAATTGTGTGGTAGTTTGAGCATTCTTTTAGCATTTCCTTTCTTTGGGTTTGGAATGAGAACTGACCTTTTCCAGTCCTGTGACCACTGCTGAGTGTTCCAAATTTGTTGGCATATTGAGTGCAGCACTTTCACAGCATCATCTTTCAGGATTTGAAATAGCTCAACTGGACTTCCATCACCTCCACTAGCTTTGTTTGTAGTAATACTTCCTAAGGCTACTTGCCTTCACATTCCAGGATGTCTGGCTCTAGGTGAGTGATCACACCATTGTGATTATCTGAGTCGTGAAGATCTCTTTTTGTACAGTTCTTCTGTGTTTTCTTGCTACCTCTTCTTAATATCTTCTGCTTCTGTTAGGTCTATACCATTTCTGTCCCTTATGAAGCCCGTCTTTGCATGAAATATTCCCTTGGTATCTCTAATTTCCTTGAAGAGATCTCTAGTCTTTCCTGTTCTATTGTTTTCCTCTATTTCTTTGCATTGATCTCTGAGGAAGGCTTTCTTATCTCTCCTTGCTATTCTTTGGAACTCTGCATTCAAATGCTTATATCTTTCCTTTTCTCCTTTGCTTTATGCTCCCCTTTTTTTCGCAGCTATTTGTAAGGCCTCCTCAGTGAGCCATTTTGCTTTTTTGCATTTCCTTTTCTTTTGGATGGCCTTGATTCCTGTCTCCTGCACAATGTCACGAACCTCATTCCATAGTTCATCAGGCACTCTATCTATCAGATCTAGGCCCTTAAATCTATTTCTCACTTCTACTGTATAGTCATAAGGGATTTGATTTAGGTCATACCTGAATGGTCTAGTGGTTTTCTCCACTGTCTTCAATTTCAGTCTGTATTTGGCAATAAGGAGTTCATGATCTGAGCCACAGTCAGCTCCTGGTCTTGTTTTTGCTCACTGTATAGAGCTTCTCCATCTCTGGCTGCAAAGAATATAATCAATCTGATTTTGGTGTCAACCTTCTTGTGATGTCCATGTGTAAAGTCTTCTCCTGTGTTGTTGGAAGAGGGTGTTTGCTATGACCAGTGCATTCACTTGGCAGAACTCTATTAGCCTTTGCCCTGCTTCATTCTGTACTCCAAGGCCAAATTTACCTATTATTCCAGGTGTTTCCTGACTTCCTCCTTTTGCATTCCATTCCCCTATAATGAAAAGGACAACTCATTTGGGTGTTAGTTCTAGAAGGTCTTGTAGGTCTTCATAGAACTGTTCAACTTCATCTTCTTCAGCATTACTGGTTGGGGCATAGACTTGGATAACCGTGATATTGAATGGTTTGCCTTAGAAACAAACAGAGATCATTCTGTCGTTTTTGAGATTGCATCCAAGTCCTGCATTTTGGGCTTTTTTGTTGATTATGATGGCTACTCCATTTCTTTTAAGGGATTCCTGCCCACAGTAGTAGATATAATGGTCATCTGAGTTAAATTCACCCATTCCAGTCCGTCTTAGTTCACTGATTCCTAGAATGTCGATGTTCAGTCTTGTCATCTCCTGTTTGACCACTTCCAATTTGCCTTGATTCATGGACCTAATATTCCAGGTTCCTATGCAATATTGCTCTTTATATCTTTGAATCTTGCTTCTATCACCAGTCCAATTCACAACTGGGTGTTGTTTTTTTTTTGGCTCCATCCCTTCATTTTTTCTGGAGTTATTTATCCACTGATCTCCAGGAGCATATTGGGCACCTATTGACCTGGGGAGTTCATCTTTCAGCGTCCTATCTTTTTGCCTTTTCATACTATTCATGGGGTTCTCAAGGCAAAAATACTGAAGTGGTTTGCCATTCCCTTCTCCAGTGCACCACATTCTGTCAGACCTCTCCATCATGACCTGGCCACCTGGGTGGCCCCACACAGCATGGCTTAGTGTCACTGAGTTAGACAAGGCTGTGGTCCATGTGATCAGATTGGCTAGTTGTCTGTGATTATAGTTTCTGTCTGTCTGCCCTCTGATTATCTCTCTCAGTACCTACCGTCTTTCTTGGGTTTCTCTTACCTCGGACGTGGGGTCTTCATGGCTGCTCCAGCAAAGCATAGCCACTGCTCCTTACCTGGGATGTGGGGTAGCTCCTCTCGGCCAATGCCCCTGCCCTTGGGTGTGAGTAGCTCCTCTCAGCCTTGCTCGTGCATTTGGATGGAACGTCCTAAACATATCAATGAGATCCATCTCATCTAATGTATCATTTAAGACTTGTGTTTCCTTATTAATTTTCTGCTTTGATGATCTGTCCATTGGTGTGTTTGGGGTGTGAAAGTCTCCTACTATTATTGTGTTACTGTCAGTTTCTCCTTTTAAGTCTGTTAGTGTTTGTCTTATGTATTGAGGTGCTCCTATGTTGGAGGCATAGATATTTACAATTGTTATGTCTTCCTCTTGGATTGAGCGCTTGATCATTATGTAGTGTCCTTTCTTATCACCTGTAATATTCTTTATTTTAAGGTCTATTTTGTTTGATATGAGGATTACTGCTCCAGCTTTCTTTTGCTTCCCATTTGCATGGAATATATTTTTCCATCCTCTCACTTTCAGTCTATATGTGTCTTGAGGTCTGAAGTGGGTTTCTTGTAGACAGCATATATATATGGGTCTTGTTTTTGTACCCGTTCAGCCAGTCTGTGTCTTTTGGTTGCAGCATTTATTCTGTTTACATTTAAAGTAATCATTGCTATATATGTTTCTATTGCCATTCTCTTAATTGTTTGGGGTTTGATTTTGTAGATCTGTTTTCTTCTCTTGTATTTCTTGACTATATATGTCCATTTAACATTTGTTGTAAAGCTAGTTTGGTGTTACTGAACTCTCTTAACTTTTGCTTGTCTGAAAAGCTTTTTATTTCTCCATCGATTTTGAATGACATCCTTGTCAGGTAGAGTAATCTTGGTTCTAGCCTTTTCCCTTTCAGTACTTTAAATATATCCTGCCATTCCCTTCTGGCCTGCAGAGTTTCTGCTGAAAGATCAGCTGATAAACATATGGGATTTCCATTGTATGCTACTTGTTGCTTTTCTCTTGCAGCTTTTAATATCCATTGTGTTTAGTCTTTGTTAGTTTGATTAGTATGTGTTTTGGCATATTTCTCCTTGGATTTATCCTGTATGGGACTGTTTGAGCCTTTTGGAGTTGACTATTTCTTTTTCCATGTTGGGGAAATTTTCAGTTATAATCTCTTCAAAAATTTCCTAATACCCTTTCTTTCTTTCTTCTTCTGGGACCCCTATAATTTGAATGTTGGTTCGTTTGATATTGTTCCAGAGGTCTCTGAGAATATCCTCAGTTCTTTTCATTCTTTTTACTTTATTCTGCTCTTCAGAAGTTATTTCCACCATTTTATCTTCCCATTCACTGATTCATTTTTCTACTTCAGATATTCCACTATTTATTCCTTCTAGAGTATTTTTTATTTCAGTAATTGTGTTGTTTCTCTCTGTATGCTTATAGTTTAATTCTTCTATGTCTTTGTTAATTTATTCTTGCATTTTCTCCATTCTGTTTTCAATGTTTTTGATCTTTACTATCATTATTCTAAATTGTTTTTCAGGGAGTTTGCCTATATCCTCTTCATTTATTTGGACTTCCGTGATTCTAATTTGTTCTTTCATTTGTGTAGTATTTCTCTGCCTTTTCATTATTTTTTTTTTTAATTTATGGTGTTTGAGGTCTCCTTTTCCCAGGCTTCAAGGTTTAATTCTTTCTTCCTTTTGGTTTCTGCCCTCCTAAGTTTGATCCAGTGGTTTGTGTAAGCTTCATATAGGGTGAGATTTGTAATGAGTTTTTTTTTTTTTTTTTCGTTTATTATTCCTCTGATGGGCAAGGCTGAGTGAGGTGGTAATCCTGTCTGCTGATGATTGGGTTTGTATTTTTGTTTTGTTTGTTGTTTAGATGAGGCATCCTATACTGGTGGTCAAGTGATGCTGGGTCTCATATTCAAGTGGTTTCCTTTGTGTGAGTTGTCACTATCTGATATTTCCTTCAGAGAAGGCAATGGCACCCCACTCCCTTACTTTTGCCTGGAAAATCCCATGGACAGAGGAGCCTGGAAGGCTGAAGTCCATGGGGTCGCTGAGGGTCAGACACGACTGAGTGACTTCACTTTCACTTTTCACTTTCATGCATTGGAGAAGGAAATGGCAACCCACTCCAGTGTTTTTGCCTGGAGAATCCCAGGGACGGGGGAGCCTGATGGGCTGCCGTCTAGGGTTAGTTCTCTCCTAGTCTAGGGTCTTGGATCAGTGCTCCCACTCCAAAGGCTCAGGGCTTGATCTCTAGTCAAGAATGAAGATTCCAGAAGTGGTTTGCTATGGCATTAAGTGAGATTAAAACAAATATCCAAAAATGAGAAACCAAAGATGCTGCTGCTGCTGCTAAGTCGCTTCAGTCGTGTCCGACTCTGTGCGACCCCATGGAAGGCAGCCCACCAGGCTTCCCCGTCCCTGGGATTCTCCAGGCAAGAACACTGGAGTGGGTTGCCATTTCCTTCTCCAATGCATGAAAGTGAAAAGTGAAAGTGAAGTTGCTCAGTCGTGTCTGACTCTTCGCGACCCCATGGACTGCAGCCTACCAGGCTCCTCTGTCCATGGGAAACCAAATATGAACCCCATACAAATGGCAGTTACAAAATCAGGCAAATAATAATTAAAATAGTGGAATGTACACATATACATATACACCTGTAAGCAAAATCAAAACGTCCAACAAAAATAAAATACAATAGATTGATGTGGCAAGAAAGGAAACCAAAAATTATATCTACCAGTTAAGAACAAAACTAATAAAGCACAAACTGGAAAACAAAACTAAAGCAAGGTACCAAGTGGGGAATAAAGCAATGAAAACAAAACTAACAAATATGTTAAGAGGAAAGGAAAGAAAGAATAGATATGCAAAGTTAAATGGAGGTAGATAAAGATTTTTTATACATTAAAGATTAACTGCAAGGGGAAAAGAACAGAAGGAAAAGCAAACAAAGGAATAAATGTAGACAAAATAGTAATAGGTTTTTAAAAAATTAAAAATTAAGATTAAAAAAAGAGACAAAAAACAGGAAGTAGAAAGAAAAAGAAAAAAAGGAAAACTCATAGAACTGCAAAAGCCCAACATAGAGGCAGGGGTTTATAACAACAATGAAAAGTGTGATTGAAAAAAAAAAAACTCAAAACCTTAATTAGATTTCATAGTGCCAATAAAATCAACAACTACAGTGGCGGGAGTTGGGGCCAGGGGAGAAAAAGAAAATAGAAACAAATCCAAAAGAATCCACAGAACAAGTCAAAATGAAAGAATAATAAATGTTTTTCTTGAGTCACTGCTGTCAGAGTCCTTTCCTTCGCTGGAAGTCACATTCCGCCTCACCTCCATAGGATGCCCTCCAACACTGTGCTGGTCTCTGGATCTACTATAGGGGCAGCTCAGATTCTAATCTGGTCTTACTCCTGTGTGTTCTTGCCTCCATTATCTCCAGCTATCAGAACTAGTGCACTTTCTTTTGTGAGAGCTTTCAATGTCCTTTTATATAGTCCATAGACACAGAGTCTGGCTAGTTGATCATGCGGATTTAATCTGCAGCTTATACAGCTAGTCGGAAGGTTTTGGGTCTTATTCCTTAGCCACACTGCTCCCGGATTTCAATTATGGTTTTATTTCCACCTCTGCATGTGGGTCATCCACTGGGGTTTGCTCCTGAGGCTGCCCTGGTGGACTTGGGTTTGCCCCTGTGGAGGGCCAGGTGTGGAGGTGGTGCAAACTGCTTGGATTGCAGGGGTTCTGGCAGCACCAGGTACTCAGGGGAGTTGGTAGCTAAGGCAGAAGGAAATATAGTGGTCTAGGAGAGTATGACAACCAGTACTGGCCAATACATTCCAGTATTCTTGCCTGGAGAAACCCCTGACAGAGAAGCCTGGCAGGCCACAGTTCACAGGGTTACAAAGAGTTGGACATGACCAAAGCACCCTGCATGCTTACATGCAAGACTTTTTTGCCTGTGATAGCTCTGCCCCAGTGAGGGTTGAGTGTGAAGGTGGCACAGCTGCTTGGATTTCAGGGACCCTGGTGGTGCCAAGCGTTCAGGGACACAGACTGCCTCAGTGACAGGAGTTATGGCCTTATTAGAGTCTTTTTTCAAGCCTCTTGTAGCTGGCAATCAGAAGACCTCTTTGGCCAGTCTTTCTCCATAATTCCGTCTTTCAGTCTTTCTCCATTCAGGCACTTAGAAAGCTCCCTTGCCTGGGGTCCTACTCTGTAGTTCAGTGCTACAGGTGTTTGATGGGCTAGCCTCTCTGTTGTTCAGGTGCCAATGCTGGCATGTGGGGAGAGAGAGGCTATGGTGATGGCTCCACCTCCTATGTGTGACTCAGCAGTATTGCCTTGCTTCCATGGCTGCCTGGCTTTCCTCCACAGGCATTTCCCACCACAATCTTCTCCTTTGTATCCACTTGATTCGTCTCTCGGCAGTCAACAGCTGCCCTCACCCTGGGATTGCTCACAACTCCTAGACTCAATCTCCCAGCCACTGTGCCTTCTAGAGGACCTGCATCCCTATCCGGGGTATATATGGCTGTGGCAAGGACTGTCTTATGCTCATTCCATTTGGCTGCCACAGATCTGCTGTTTCACTCTCAGCCTTAAATGTTTCTCCTCTGACTCAGACGATTACCCCGATGTGGGTGTTGGACCTGTGCTTCAGTTCCCCCACCTCCTGAGAGGAGGTCCAGTCCTTCTAACACTCCTGTTTTTCCCCCTAGTTCCTACCGAGTTTTGTATGGTTGTATGTATCTTCTTCTACTGGTCAGGTACCCCTGTCCACTCTCGGTTGGTGTTGTGCATGCACTTCTGTGTCTGAAGGTGTATTCCTGATGTATATGTGGAGAGAAATGTACTCCACATCCACCCACTACTCCCCATGTTTTCTGTCCAAGTATTTATTGAGTGTTTAAATATGTATCTGACATCACACAAATGATTGGAGTTATATGTAGAAATAAGGCACAATCCCCTGTCTATATCTCCAGTCTTCTCACTCCTTAGGTTACACTTTATGCTCTAATAGAACTAATTGTCCAGGCCATCACCTCTGCACCTGTCCTCATCTGTCAAGATTAAACTCAACTTCCATTCAAGCATCCTTTTCTCATATCTTTTTTAAAAATTATTCTTTCCTGCCAGAGACTTGACAAATTGTTCCTCTTCTGGGCCTATTAGTAGCCAGGTAATCATTGTGTTTGTATTTCATTGTATTGAAAACATCAGGTTACAGACCCAGTTTACAAGAACAAAATTGCATCATAGTCACCTTTATAACATCAACATCTGACTGGTTAGAAATAACAGTCAGTCTATGAGTGTTCATTGTACTCATATCAACTGTACTGAACTGAGTCTGGTGGATGAGTGACATCTCCAAATATAATAGAGCATATCTGTCAAAGTGGCAAATATAAACAAGATATTACAAAACCAGAATGTAAAGAAGGAAAAGGTAACTAATTCTGTGTGCACATTGTTTAGCTGTTATCTCTTGGCTACAGATTCACTCTTTCATACTTTCTCTCTAACTCAGCCTGGGACTGGATTTCATCTGAAGAAGAAGACAAGAAGAGAGGCAGGAGGAGGAGACAAGGGACTTCCTCCTTTGTATGTTTCTTGCTGAGCTTGGCAGTGTTTCTTAGCAATGGAGTGTTGCCACAGCAGCAGGCATTGGTTTCAGCTTCTAGCTACTTTCAAGACTCCCACACCATATTCATCTTGGTCCTTTATAAGAGCCATCAGCAGCCAGGTGGGTTCCATCCATAGGACTCAAGCTCAGTTCCATAGATCGATACATCTATGCTTTTAGGTTCTGAATACTCCTACTTTGTCTCTGTTTTCCCAGGTTTTGTGTAGTAGCTTCTTTCTGAAGATACTATTTCTTGGTAACCCATATCCTGTGGTTTTCATGTGTTGGCCTTATACTACCTAGGTAACTATTTCTTTCTATTACATTCCATTTATGACATCGCTTGGTTGGGGTTTTGGTTTGTTTTACCCTACTGGACCCTGAGACTAATATATTTTGTTAGATGCTTTCTTCTTACAGAAAATATGGTACTAGAGCTGATTTATAAAGAATATATCAGAAAGCTAGAGAAAACTTTAGAGACCTCAAAAAACAAAAAATGAGCTAAATCAGTCCCCTTCAATCAAGTTACTAATGTCTTAGGGTGATCTAAGTCCAGCTGGAGCTTTGTAAAAATTCATTTGAATGGGGAATTCCTCAGCTTAAAAAAAAAAAAAAAAGTTTGAGAAATATTGCCCTAATCCAAAGATGTAAACCTGACTGGGAACAATTATATTCAATCCTATTTATATATATATATGAACCTATGTGGTTCATGTGTATGATCCACTTTGATCTTTTCAGGAAACTGTGTAGCTATTTTAGATAAGTTTTCTAAAGTCACATCGTTTGTAAGAGACAGATTCCAATGTATTATAAAATCCAGTATATCGTTCACTCTACCACATGGGCTTTAATTGCAGACAAAAGCTGTTTGGAGGCAGAGAGTTCTGTAGTCCTGTCATGTTCCCATGGGGTCCTCTAAACATAGGCATGGCATACTTTACATAGTAATAACTAGTATTCATTTGGTACTTACTGTTTGCAAGGCATTTTCCTAAGTGTTTCTCATAGGTTATTTCGTTCAATTCTTCCAACTATTATTATTTCCACTTTAGAGATGAGAAAACCAGAGCTTGAAGATGTTAAGTAATTAGCACATAGTTGGGAAGGGACAAAGTCAGAATTTTATAGCAGGCATGCTGAATCCAGAACCCACATACTTAATCACAACACTCTAATATCCCCTGCTGCTGCTGCTTAGTCACTCCAGTTGTGTCCGACTCTGTACGACCCTATGGACTGTAGCCTATCAGGCTGCCCTATCCATGGGAAGAGTTGCTGGACTGAGTTGCCATGCCCTCTTCTGGAGGATCTTCCCGACCCAGGGATCGAACCCAGGTCTCCTGCTTTGCAGGCAGATTCTTTACTGCTGAGCCACCAGTTCAGTTCAGTTCAATTGCTCAGTCCTGTCCGACTCCCTGCAACCCCATGAATCGCAGCACACCAGGCCTCCCTATCCATCACCAACTCCCAGAATTCACTCAGACTCATGTCCATCGAGTCAGTGATTCCATCCAGCCATCTCATCCTCTGTCGTCCCCTTCTCCTCCTGCCCCCAATCCCTCCCAGCATCAGTCTTTTCCAATGAGTCAACTCTTCGCATGAGGTGGCCAAAGTACTGGAGTTTCAGTTTCAGCATGTTTCCCTTCAAAGACATCCCAGGGCTGATCTCCTTCAGAATGGATTGGTTGGATCTTCTTGCAGTCCAAGGGACTCTCAAGAGTCTTCTCCAACACCACAGTTCAAAAGCATCAATTCTTCGGTGCTCAGCCTTCTTCACAGTCCAACTCTCACATCCATACATGACCACTGGAAAAACCGTAGCCTTGACTAGACGGACCTTTGTTGGCAAAGTAATGTCTCTGCTTTTCAATATGCTATCTAGGTTGGTCATAACTTTTCTTCCAAGGAGTAAGCGTCTTTTAATTTCATGGCTGCGATCACCATCTGCAGTGATTTCCCTGCTGAGCCACCAGGGAAGCCTCTAATATCCCCTATAAAGAAGTATTGTTAAGCATTATTGTGGCGAAGGGTATTTTCATCTTAAGGGTCCAAATGAATAAAAACGTTTATATGTTATGGGTTAAAAAGAATTGATACAGTCATTTCCATGTCACTAAATTTGAAACAAATTGGTTATAATAGAACATTTTTAAAGTTGGAAGAAACAATTGAATTCTTACACTAAACTGAAATTGCTTCATTTTTCTAAAGTTTTACTGAAATTTACTAACACTGGAAAATTGGGATTACCTATATATTAATTACTTAAGTGAATGCATAAGCGTTCATAATTATTCTGAATGATTATTTTTCTTTTGTGAATTTAAAATGTGATACCATGTGAAAAAGTTAATTCTGTTGAAAAGATTGCTATTATTTTTCAAAAGATTTTGACTTTATTATATACTCATATACTAGAATTTGTACCACCTTCATATTCTACTTTTCTTTTTCCATTTATAGATATTAATAAAAGGCAAATGCCACTTCACTTTCTCTCACATGATCTGTCCATAATATTTCAATTCCTAAAGCACTAACATCAATTACTTTTTAAAAGCTACTCAATTGTCAACTGAACTGACAAATAATATCAAAATAAAATGAGTCACTGCTTTTGTAGTCTAAATTGATTTTTTAAACACTAATAGAGAAAACCTTTATAGAAAATTTCTTTTTGAAATACAAATGAATGCCCAGTAATTGCATCAAATAACAATGTAAGTCATGAAAATGTTTTTGATAAAAGTTTTTTTAATAGTCACAAATGGAAATTGTCATATTTGGAGTATGTTGATGTGAAAAACTTTAAAAATCAGTCTTACAGAGCATGAGAATAAAAGGCATTCATTTTATCTGTCTGGTATGTTGACTTTTATTTATTTTTAAAATAATTTTATTTATTTATATTTGGCTGTGCTGGGTCTTTGTTGCTAGACAGGGCTTTTTTCTAGTTGTGATGAGTAGGAGCTACTCTGCAGTTGTGGTGCTGGGGCTTCTCATTGCGGTGGCTTCTCTTGTGAAGGGGCATGGGTTCTAGGGTGCCCTGGCTTCAGTAGTTGCGGTTCCCAGCCACTAGAGCACACGCTTAGTTGCTCTGTGGCATATGGGGTCTTCCCAGACCAGGGATCAAACCCATGTCTCCTGCCATAGTAGGCAGAGTCTTTACCATTGAGCCACCAGGGAAGCCCAGTATGTTGACCTTTAGATCAAACAAACCATATTCAGTGCTATCAGCTACCTTTTCTTCTAAGCTCAGTGGCAGTGAAGCTACTCAGCCGAATAGAATTAGCCCCATAAACCAGCAGGTTTTGGAAACTGTCATCACTGTTCCTGAGCAAGAGTCTAAAGCTCAAGCAGCTGAATCTGGCAG
Source organism: Bos indicus x Bos taurus (assembly GCF_003369695.1). Lineage (NCBI taxonomy): Eukaryota > Metazoa > Chordata > Mammalia > Artiodactyla > Bovidae > Bos > Bos indicus x Bos taurus. Next base: position 44,839,405 of record NC_040078.1, on the reverse strand, counting down.
TTTCTTCCCAAGCTCCTACAGAACAGCTGGGGTTTTTGGCCCAGGGTTCTTAGATGTTTCATTTTGCCATCTTTATCAGGAATATAGGGTTTCCCTGGTGGCTCAGGCAGTAAAAAATCTACCTGCAATGTAGGATACCCGAGTTCAATCACTGGGTTGGAAAGATCCCCTGGAGAAGGGAATGACAACCCACTCCAGTATTCTTGCCTGGAGAATCCCATGGACAGAGGAGCTTACTGAGTTTAAAATCCATGGGGTTGCACAGAGTCGGACACAACTGAGTGACTACCAACTTTCCCCTTTTCATCAGGATTATAGGAGAAGCTCTTCCTCAGCCTCCAGTTCTCTGAATTCACGTTCCGCATGCTAAACCTTGCTTCTTCTTTTCTTAGTCGTCTGTGGGGACAGAATTTCTAGAATGACATCCTCAGTTCTGTATCTTGCACACTTACAATCTGTATTCAGCAACTGACACATGTAACAATGTCTTCTTATATAGCTTTTTTCATTGGTAGCTATTTAGTCAACTTTTTAGGTCATAGTGTCTATGCTAGTTGTGTATATTTTTGCCTTTTTGGTTTTCTTTGGCATTCTCTTGTAAACATTGATCATTAATATTTTGCCAGCAGCTATCTCTTTTCTGCAGTTTTTCAAATGTGCGGCCATAAACTTCATGCAATATTCTTTTATAATTATCTTAACCTCCTGAGTTAAGATATAACCTCCTGGCTATTCCTGTCATTCTTAATCTTGTGTGTTTGCTTTTCTCTCTTTTTACCATTCCAGTGAGGAGAGTATCTGTTTTCCTTAGTCTTTCACAAAGACTTTGTATTTACTTTGACTCTGTCCTACTGTTTTGCTTTTAACTATTTTAGATTTTATTATATACTTTCTTAATATTATTTTTTATTGTGTACTCAACTTTTAAATTCAATTGGAGAATAATTGCTTTACAATGTCGTGTTCGTTTCTGCCAAAGAACATGAATCAACTGTAATATACGTGTATTCCCTCCTTGAGCTTCCTCCCGCCTACCCCATATCATCCAACTATCTTTACGTGTGTATTCAATTATCTTGTTCTGTTCTCTACTTTTCCTCTCTTCTTTACTTATAAAGGTAAACAAAGCCAAACATTTCCTCATGAATACAGACTTCCCTGGGTCTGCAGATTTTGGTGTAACGTCTTCTTTCATTGCTGTCTTAGTCAGTTTGAGATGATATAACAAATATATCATAGACTGTTGCTTAGTTGCTAGGTTGTGTCCAAGTCTTTTGTGACCTCAGGGACTACAGCATGCCAGGATCCTCTGTCCATGGGATTTCCCAGGCAAGAATACTGGTGTGGGTTGCCATTTCCTCCTCCAGGGAATCTTCCTGACCCAGGAATTGAACCCACATCTCTGCATTGCAGGTGGATTCTTTACCAATGAGCCACCAGGGAAGCCCATACCATAGACTGGGTGGCTTAAACAACAAACATTTATCCTCATAGTTCTGATGCTTGGAGCCTTTTTATTTCTCTTATTACAAGATAAAAATCCCATTTATGAAGATTTCCCTTCAATGACCTAATCACCTCCCAATGGCCCATCTACTATTACCATCAAATTGGGGTTTAGAATTTCAACACACAAATTTTGGGAGTACACAAACATTCAATCCACAGCAATTGCTTTCTAGATAGTTTGCTGTTTTCTTTTAAATCCCATTTATCAAAATATTGTACAGTGTTCTAATTTGTAAGCAATTATGGTTTTTGTATACTTCTTTTATATCTAGTTTTATTCATTCAATCAGAAATGCTTACTGTGTAGCTACTATATGACCAGAAAGAATTGTGATGCCTGAAATTCATCAGTGAACAGATTCACTATGCAATCCCACTACTGTTTATCCTATAATCATTTGAAATCTCTCAGGCTTTGTTTCTAGGTCTATTCCAAAATTTGAAGAACAATATATGATATGTACATACTAGGGCCATAGAAATGTGATTTACCTCAAAGCAAGCTCGTATGCTGAAACCAACAAAATTCCAATAGAAGAAGACACTCCAGACCAAAAGGATTTTCTTTCCTTATACATTATTCATTTTCAAATACTTTACTATATTTTACTTTTCTGGGAATCTGTACCATAAGTACCTTATACAGTTTTACATTTTCTCTTGTGTTTCTTCTTATTGGGAGAAAAAATATATGCCTTACTGCTCATAACATCTGTACCGAAAGTTTTACTCATACTCTATGTTTCTTGCCATCTACTTCACTGTTCTTCCTTTAGTTTTAGTGAAGTCGCTCAGTCGTGTCCGACTCTTTGCGACCCCATGGACTGTAGCCTACCTGGCTCCTCCCTCCATGGGATTCTCCAAGCAAGAGTACTGGAGTGGGTTGCCATTTCCTTCTCCAGGGGAGCTTCCGGACCCAGGGATCGAACTCGGGGCTCCCGCATTCCAGGCAGACGCTTTAACCTCTGAGCCACCAGGGAAGCCCAGATGACCTGACTTACCCAGATCACTGTTCTTCCAGATCACCTTAAAAAAAATTTTTTTTTAATCCAGTGATTTTCTAATCTAATTATGGCAGGTACTTTATAAAAGTGCCATCTCTGGGATCCTTTTTACTGGATTCTTGGGTTAGTTTCATCATTTGTTTCAGTGAGTATTTTCCTTTTCTTGTTTTTCTGCCTCCTTTTGTTCAGACTAATCCCCAAATAGTTAATTGATTCTTTCATTTCAGGGAAGACATAATTTGTCTACTTATTTTATTAATAGTTTGGTTATAGAATTCAAGGTTAAAAATAATTTTAATTAAAAATTTGGGAGATCTGCTTTTTTGCCTTCTAGAATTTAATTTTGCTGATGAGATATTAGATGCCAGTCTAAATCACATTCTTGTATAGCTGGCACTTTTTCTTCCTCTCTGCTACCTTTTAACACTATTTCTTCATCCTTGGTGCTCTGAAATTTCATGATAGTATGTCTGTCTCTGGATTTCTTTTATTATGTTCACTATGAACATCTTAATATGAAGATCCATGATTCTTTTCTACCCTGGAAACTTTGTTTCCATTTTCCCTGAAAATTTATTCCTCTCTATTTTTCCTCTCTCTCATTTTGGAATTTACAAGACTTAGAACCACCTGCATTTATTATTTATGTCTGATTACTTCCTCCAAATTTCTTTGTTATTTTCTCTATGTTAAGAAATAATGACTTAACATAGTCATTTTTAACATACTTTCAAAATAAGCATTTTTTAAATTATTCAATTACATGTTTACTTTCTGAGAGCTTTTTTTTCCCTCTGATTATCTATTTTGAAGATTTTTTTGATAAAATACCTTCTCAAATATTTTCAAGTCAGTTAGAGTAGTTTCGTTTTTATTTTATATTTTTTCTTATTTTTCTCTGTGTTATCTAGATATTTTTCTTAAGTAATTTGCTTTGCTAGTATGTCTTCTCTTTTAAGCTATTATATTCATTCTTTAAGCCATTATATTATTTCAATGTATATTTTTTAATGGAGGACTTGATTTTTGTTTTTCATTTTTTGATGTATAATTGACTTAGGACTTCCAAGTTGGCTCAGTGATAAAGAACCCACCTGCCAATGCAGATGATGCATGTTTGATCCCTGGGTGGGGAAGATCCTGTAGAGAAGGAAATGGCAACCCACTCCAGTATTCTTGCCTGGGAAATCCCATGGAGGGAGGAGCCAGGTAGGCTACAGTCCATGGGGTCACAAGAGAGTTGGACACAATCAGTGACTAAACAACAACAACAAAATTGGCATGCAACATTATATTCGTTTCAAGTGTACAATACTATAATTCACTATTTGTATATTTGGCAAAACTCAGTTGACTTTTCTGAATAGCTGATATGGGTTATATTTGTAGGCTTGTTCTTTTCTCTCAGGTCCCTGTGTTGAGGGGTCCCTAAAGACACATTCAGTTCAGTTCAGTTCAGTTCAGTCGCTCATTCGTGTCCAACTCTTTGTGACCTCATGAATCACAGCACGCCAGGCCTCCCTATCCATCACCAACTGCCAGAGTCTACCCACACCCATGTCCATTGAGTCAGTGATGCCATCCAACCATCTCATCCTCTGTCGTCCCCTTCTCCTCCAGCCCTCAATCTTTCCCAGCATCAGGGTCTTTTCAAATGAGTCAGCTCTTCACATCAGGTGGCCAAAGTATTGGAGTTTCAGCTTCAACGTCAGTCCTTCCAGTGAACACCCAGGACTAATCTCCTTTAGGATGGACTGGTTGGATCTCCTTGCAGTCCAAGGGACTCTCAAGAGTCTTCTCCAACACCACAGTTCAGAAGCATCAATTCTTTGGCGCTCAGCTTCCTTTATAGTCTAACTCTCACATCCGTACATGACTACTGGAAAAACCATAGCCTTGACTAGACGGACCTTTCTTGACAAAGTAATACATTCAGGTTTGGTAATTCAATAGAGTTAATCACAGAATTTAGCATGTGGCCATATTCACAGATACAGTTCACTATGGTAAAACGATACAGAGCAAAATCAGAAAAGGGAAAAGGCACATGGGGAGATGTCTAGAAGAAATCAGGCACAAACTTGCAAGAGGAGTCACATGACAGTTAATTTTTCCAAAAATGATTTGAGACAACATTTTCAATGTCTCTCAGGAAATCTCAATAGAGACTTAGCACCCTAAATTTTTATTGGAATATGGTCACATAGCATACTCTGCTAACTGTTCCACAATTCCAGACTCTCAGGGGAAAAGACAGACAGCATAAACTGCATTGTTCATAAAGTTCAGGCACAGTGAACCACCCTTATCAGGTAACTATTGACCAAAAACACTCTGAGAGCCAATTTCCCAGATGCCAGTAAAGGGCCACCCTTGCTATCAGGCTTTTCTAATACTGATAGTCCCAGGCCTTCTAAGTTAATTCTTTACCACACATTTTCTCTTGTGAATATGGTGTCTGCTTCAGAACTCTGTAAGCTGGGCTGTTAACATTCGCATTATGACAAGTAGGTTGGGAACTGGCCTGAGGCCAGGGAAAGTGAATACACATGCTAGAAAAGGGGGCGGGGTGCAAACACTGAAGCACTGGCATTGGTCTTAGTACCAACATTTATCCTCAGCAGTGCTTTATATCTTTGGAGAAGGACCCTGTATGAGACCCATAGCTCCCAAGAGGTCTCTGTACTTTCAAATCCCTCTAAGAGCTTGTTTTCTCTGCCTAGGTGCTAGAGCCCCACTTCTTCACTTAGAAATGTCCTTCACGTTTAGTTTAGTTTAGTCACTAAATCATGTCCAACTCTTTTGCAATCCCATGGACTGTAACCCACCAGACTCCTCTGTCCATGGGATTTTCCAGGCAAGAATACTGGAGGGGGTTGCCATTTCCTTCTCCAGGGGATCTTCCTTACCCAGGAATTGAACCTACATCTCCTGTATTGCAGGCAAATTCTTTACCACTGAGCCACCAGGGAAGACCCCTTGTGTTTAAGAACTAGCTATTAATAATACCTCCACTAGAACTTTCTCCATTTCCACTAGTCAGAATTATTTCTTACTTAAAGGATTCAACAAAAATGTTCTGAATGCCTGGTAGTACACTAGGAGATGAGACTTATTTGAAAAATCTCAAAGCATCAAAGTTGCTGCACCCACAGAAGTTATAAGTGCTGTAATTTTATTACTAACATGTGTTTGCATCATGCTACAGATCCAAATGTCTTTCTCAATAATAGTGATTTCTTTGACTTTCTGTTATTTATTTTTGTGTCTACTGTAGCAAAGAATGCACTCACACAATAGATAATAAATGTAAAACATTTTTGACAAAGGCAAATACATGCCAATACAGTTAAATAAGTGTATTGGGATACGTAGAGTATTTCAATCTGCTATGTATATATTTGGCTGTGTGTATTAACTTTGAAACTGAAAAAAATAAAAAAGAAGATAACACATTGAAGGAATTTGAATAGAGCGGATGGCAGTGTGTTCACATCTGGGTGTATATTACATTAACTCTAAAACTTAAGAGAAAATAAGAATTCTGCCCAGCACTCAGAAAAACCTTTCTCTAGTTCTGACATCAAAACATCCCAAGTCTACTTTCATTTTCTGGGATGAAATGTTTCTAATGTTTTATCTTTGAATGAAAGACATCTTTGTAAGTGACAATCCAAACCAAATTGGTTTTGTACAAGGCTGCAATTATGGTTTCTTTGTTGTTTCCACTATCATTCTGATAATACATCTAGGTGAAATCAGAATTGAAAAACCTGAGAACCTGGAATTGCTCATAAACATCTCCTTGGTGAATATATTGAGCAGAAAAGTTAAAGAAAATCAAGTTTCTTTCAGGAAAGGGAAATGTGGAAGCCCTTGTTAAGCTTTGTTTTAATATCAGGTTGTCTGACTTTTACATTTATTTTATTTTGGACTTCATTTTAGACTTTGAGACTTTTATTTTATTTTAGTGTTAGTTTGAAAGACATTCAAATTTGCCTTAAAGCTACTTCACATATTTTATTAACTTATCCAAAGCAATCAGCTTATTTTTGTTTTCACAGAAGCAAATATACAGATGTAGGATAGACTTTTTCCTTTTATAAAACTAAAATACTTGTTATTCTACTGACTCTAATATTGAACATTGCATAATTTTAGCATAGAGATTAGTTATCCTCACAGAGCATATCCATGTTTAAAAATGGTAAACCTTTAAAAATTATTACCTTTTAATTCACTGGTTGCTCTTTCTTTTTTTGTTAATTCTCCTTCATCTCCCTAAACTAAACATTGGAGTACCGTAGATTCAATCTTCAGATTTCTTTTATTTTACACATTTGGCAAGCTCATTAAATCTTAGAGCTTTAAATGCCATCCCTATGCTTGTGACTCACATTTTTTTATCTCCTGACTAGACTTTCCTTGAAATTTTAGCCACAATATCTAACTGCCTACTCAACACTCCCACTGTGATGTCTAATAATTCTCTCAAATTTAACATGCCAAAATTTGAACTCCTTTTCCTCAAACATACTTATTACATATTTTCTCATCTCAGTAAATAGCAATGCCATTCCTCCAACTACTTATCCCCAAAACCTTTACAGCCAGCTTTTTCTTGGGCATGAATCCATGGCCCATTCGATTGTATTCTGGAAAGAAGGACCACATGACCCAAGTCCTAAGATCTAATTGGATGGAAAATCCAGTTGGTTAAATCTTCAGGATTTATTCAGCAATCCACCACTTCCTCACTGTTCTCAGCAGCCATCATCTTTTGCCTCTGTGTGTGTATGTGTGTGTGTGTGCGCACATGCACTCAGTCTTGTTTGACTCTTTGCGACCCCATGGACTACAGCACACCAGGCTCCACTGTCTATGGAATTCTCCAGGCAAGAATACTGACGTGGGTTTCCATTTCTATTTCAGGGAATCTTCCTTACCCAGGGATCAAACCAGGGTCTCCTGTGTCTCCTGAATTGGCAGGTGGACTCTTTACCACTGCAAAAGTCTCCTTACTGGTGTTTCAGTTTCCATCTTCACCATCCTAAAGTCTTCTCTTCGCACAATCAGATCAGATCTGTCAGTCAGTCATGTCCAACTATTTGCGACTCCATGAATCGCAGCGCGCCAGGCCTCCCTGTCCATCACCAACTCCCGGAGTTCACTGAGACTCACGTCGATCGAGTCGATGATGCCATCCAGCCATCTCATCCTCTGTCGTCCCCTTCTCCTCTCGCCCCCAATCCCTTCTAGCATCAGAGTCTTTTCCAATGAGTCAACTCTTCGCATGAGGTAGCCAAAGTACTGGAGTTTCAGCTTTAGCATCATTTCCTCCAAAGAAATCCCAGGGCAGATCTCCTTCAGAATGGACTGGTTGGATCTCCTCGCAGTCCAAGGGACTCTCAAGAGTCTTCTCCAACACCACAGTTCTAAAGCATCAATTCTTCGGCTCTCAGCCTTCTTCACAGTCCAACTCTCACATCCATACGTGACCACAGGAAAAACCATAGCCTTGACTAGACGAACTTTTGTTGGCAAAGGAATGTCTCTGCTTTTGAATATGCTATCTACGTTGGTCATAACTTTCCTTCCAAGGAGTAAGCGTCTTTTAATTTCATGGCTGCAGTCACCATCTGCAGTGATTTTGGAGCCCAGAAAAAGAAAGTCTGACACTGTTTCCACTGTTTCCCCATCTATTTCCCATGAAGTGATGGGACCAGATGCCATGATCTTTGTTTTCTGAATGTTGAGCTTTAAGCCAACATTTTCACTCTCCACTTTCACTTTCATCAAGAGGCTTTTGAGTTCCTCTTCATTTTCTGCCATAAGGGTGGTGTCATCTGCATATCTGAGGTTATTGATATTTCTCCTGGCAATCTTGATTCCAGCTTGTGTTTCTTCCAGTTCAGCGTTTCTCATGAGGTATCTGCATATAAGTTAAATAAACAGAGTGACAATATACAGCCTTGATGAACTCCTTTTCCTATTTGGAATCCAGTCTGTTGTTCCATGTCCAGTTCTAACTGTTGCTTAATGTCCTGCATACGTATTTCTTCACACAATAGTTACAGTGATTCTTCAAAATGTAACAGATTCTTTTGCTCAAATCAGTCTTTTGATATTTTTCCATCCTCCCCAGATTAAAAACCAAAAGCCTAGGTGATCTGATCCCTGGCCACTTCTTTAATCTCATATTTATCAATCTTCCCCTTACTTACCTCCATGACATTGTCTAGAACTAAGCTGCCACAGGTTTTCATATTACTATTCCTTCCACCTGGAATGCTACTCTCCAAGTGTGTCATTTCTCCTGTCTTTAAGGTCTCTGCTCAAATATTACTTTATCAGAAAGGCCTTCCCTGATTATCCTACAAAACAGTAAATTCCTCAACATTAATTCCCTCATCAAACTTCATTTCTTTTCTTGTGCATACAATCACTTGATATACTTTGCATTTATTCTTTTTTAATTGTTTGATTCCATCTACTAAAATAGAAGCTGCAAAAAGGTGGAGCTTTTATGTCTCTGTTTTGTCTGATGCAGTAATCCCAGCACTAAAACTTCAGTCTGTCAAGTTATAGATGCTCAACAAGTAATTATTAAAGTTGCAATAATTTAAAAGTAAGTAAAATTGATTTTATTTTTACTATATGTTAATATAATGAATACTATCAGCTGCTTCTCAGTGTGGCTCAGACCATAAAGAATCTGCCTATAATGCAGGAGACCCAGATTTGATCCCTGCGTTGGAAAGCTCCCCTGGAGAAGGGAATGGCAATTCAACTCCAGTGTTCTTGCCTGGAGAATTCCATGGATAGAGGAGCCTAGTGAGCTACAGTCCATGGGGTCACAAAAAGTCAGATGTGACTACCACACACATACACATCAATGATAAAAACTTTAAAACATATATATGATAGTTATAGTATTAACAAGAAAACTATTCTTAGGCTTAGTACTAAATATTTCATGAATCCTAAGCCTAAAATTCTCTTCTGAAGGAAACAACCACAAGCCACTCCTTCCAAATAAATGTGCCAAGCCTTGGGTCACAGGATTTTCTCTCCCAGGGCACAACTAATAGGGTCGGAGATTCTGCTGAAGGTAAACAGTGAATAAAGGATAAACAGGGTTGACATTAAGAAGGTTATCAGGAAATTATGTCTTGATACTCAGAAACTGGCCGATCATCCCAAAGAGACCTCTTTTGGAAATTCTGAAATTGAGATTCACTTTGAGTGAATAGTAAGTAACAAGCTTGCACACTTCACAGAGTCTAGAAGAAGATAACAGTCAGAGGTATTGAGCTAATAAAGCTCCTGTCATCTCCAGGATGATTACGGACACTTAATACAACTCTTTCTGAGGCTGACTGTATTCTGACTTGGAAGCATTGGGACCTACTTACTGAGATGGTCTTCTTTGTTTATTCATCTCTCCAAGTGCATTTATAACAGTAATATCTTTAAATTAAACATGTTAACAAGCATCACAAACTGTTTAGTGACCAAATTTATTGAGGAAATTCTAGGCTTTTCTAGAATTTTCTTTACCATCAATTGAGAATTATAAAATATATTTCTTTACCACCAAATAAGAAGTATAGCACATTAGTTAAAAGCAGGGATTTTTGATGCATTCTGCCCTGGAATGAATCCTGACTCTGCTATTTACTAGCTGGGTAATCTTGGGGAATTAATCAATCTTATATTCCTCAAGAGATCCCTAGTCTTTCCCATTCTGTTGTTTTCCTCTATTTCTTTGCATTGATCGCTGAAGAAGGCTTTCTTATCTCTTCTTGCTATTTTTTGGAACTCTGCATTCAGATGTTTATATCTTTATTTTTCTCCTTTGCTTTTTGCTTCTCTTTTTCTCACAGCTATTTGTAAGGCCTCCCCAGACAGCCATTTTGCTTTTTTGCATTTCTTTTCCATGGGAATGGTCTTGATCCCTGTCTCCTGTACAATGTCACGAACCTCATTCCATAGTTCAACAGGCACTCTATCTATCAGATCTAGGTCCTTAAATCTATTTCTCCCTTCCACCGTATAATCATAAGGGATGTGATTTAGGTCATACCTGAATGGTCTAGTGGTCTTCCCCACTTTCTTCAATTTAAGTCTGAATTTGGCAAAAAGGAATTCATGGTCTGAGCCACAGTCAGCTCCTGGTCTTGTTTTTGCTTACTGTATAGAGCTTCTCCATCTTTGACTGCAAAGAATATAATCAATCTGATTTTGGTGTTGACCATCTGGTGATGTCCATGTGTAGAGTCTTCTCTTGTGTTGTTGGAAGAGGGTGTTTGTTATGACCAGTGCATTTTCTTGGCAAAACTCTATTAGTCTTTGCCCTGCTTCCTTCCGTATTCCAAGGCCAAATTTGCCTGTTACTCCAGGTGTTTCTTGACTTCCTACTTTTGCATTCCAGTCCCCTATATGAAAAAGACATCTTTTTTGGGTGTTAGTTCTAAAAGGTCTTGTAGGTCTTCATAGAACCGTTCAACTTCAGCTTCTTCAGCATTACTTTTTGGGACACAGACTTGGATTACTGTGATATTGAGTGGTTTGCCTTGGAAAAGAAAAGAGATCATTCCGTCGTTTTTGAGATTGCATCCAAGTCCTGCATTTCAGACTTTTTTGTTGACCATGTTGGCCACTCCATTTCTTCTGAGGGATTCCTGCCCACAGTAGTAAATATAATGGTCATCTGAGTTAAATTCACCCATTCCAATCCATTTCAGTTCACTGATTCCTAGATGGGCTCGATAAAGGACAGAAATGGTATGGACCTAACAGAAGCAGAAGATATTAAGAAGAGATGGCAAGAATACATAGAAGAACTGTACAAAAAAGATCTTTATGACCCAGATAATCATGATGGTGTGATCACTGACCTAGAGCCAGACATCCTGGAATGTGAAGTCAAGTGGGCCTTAGAAAGCATCACTATGAACAAAGCTAGTGGGGGTGATGGAATTCCAGTTGAGCTATTCCAAATCCTGAAAGATGATGCTATGAAAGTGCTACACTCAATATGCCAGCAAATTTGGAACACTCAGCAGTGGCCACAGGACTGGAAAAGGTCAGTTTTCATTCCAATCCCAGAGAAAGGCAATGCCAAAGAATGCTCAAACTACCACACAATTGCACTCATCTTACACGCTAGTAAAGTAATGCTCAAAATTCTCCAAGCCAGGCTTCAGCAACATGTGAACCATGAACTTCCTGATGTTCAAGCTCGTTTTAGAAAAGGCAGAGGAACCAGAGGTCAAATTGCCAACATCCACTGGATCATGGAAAAAGCAAGAGAGTTCCAGAAAAACATCTATTTCTGCTTTCTTGACTATGCCAAAGCCTTTGACTGTGTGGATCACAATAAACTGTGGAAAATTCTGAAAGAGATGGGAATACCAGACCACCTGACCTGCCTCTTGAGAAATTTGTATGCAGGTCAGGAAACAACAGTTAGAACTGGACATGGAACAACAGACTGGATTCCAAATAGGAAAAGGAGTTCATCAAGGCTGTACATTGTCACCCTGTTTATTTAACTTCTATGCAGAGTACATCATGAGAAACGCTGGACTGGATGAAACACAAGCTGGAATCAAGATTGCCAGGAGAAATATCAATAACCTCAGATATGCAGATGACACCACCCTTATGGCAGAAAGTGAAGAGGAACTCAAAAGCCTCTTGATGAAAGTGAAAGTGGAGAGTGAAAAAGTTGGCTTAAAGCTCAACATTCAGAAAACAAGGATCATGGCATCCGGTCCCATCACTTCATGGGAAATAGATGGGGAAACAGTGGAAACAGTGTCAGACTTTCTTTTTCTGGGCTCCAAAATCACTGCAGATGGTGACTGCAGCCATGAAATTAAAAGATGCTTACTCCTTGGAAGGAAAGTTATGACCAAGCTAGACAGCATATTCAAAAGCAGAGACATTACTTTGCCAACAAAGGTCCGTCTAGTCAAGGCTATGGTTTTTCCTGTGGTCATGTATGGATGTGAGAGTTGGACTATGAAGAAGGCTGAGCTCTGAAAAATTGATGCTTTAGAACTGTGGTGTTGGAGAAGACTCTTGAGAGTCCCTTGGACTGCAAGGAGATCCAACCAGTCCATTCTGAAGGAGATCAGCCCTGGGATTTCTTTGGAAGGAATGATGCTAAAGCTGAAACTCCAGTACTTTGGCCACCTCATGCGAAGAGTTGACTCATTGGAAAAGACTCCGATGCTGGGAGGGATTGGGGGCAGGAAGAGAAGGGGACGACAGAGGATGAGATGGCTGGATGGCATCACTGACTCAATGGATGTGAGTCTGAGTGAACTCCGGGAGTTGGTGATGGACAGGGAGGCCTGGCGTGCTGTGAATCATGGGGTTGCAAAGAGTCGGACACGACTGAGCAACTGATCCGATCTGATCTGATATTCCTCAACTGACTCATCTGTAAAATGGAGATAATAGTATTACTTACCTCAGGGCTGTTGCTAGAATTAAATAAGTTAATATGTGTGAAGTTTTTAGAGATGTGTCTGTCACAGAGTTGTATGCTATAAGTACTAGATACTGTGATATATTACCTCATGCAGTGCTTATAATTCCATGACATCCATTCTGTTTGTGTAGGAGAGAATGAAACTTGGAAACAGTGAGCAATATGTCTCTGTTTGAGCTAGAATTTCAACCCAAGTGTTCTCTCCCACCCATGTGGCTAAACACTCCATACTCCCAAGAATGCATTCGACTATGAATTTCTTTCTCTCAAGACCTTGCAAGAAACTAATGCTCTGTGGAATACAGTGGACAGTGCTCACTTAGGGTAAATAGGCTTAGGGGCTATAGAGTTTTGGGGTCTTCCTCAGAAACATTTTAATATGGTTCATATTTTAGAGTTAACAATTCAGCATTTTTTTCACTCACTGTGTTTCACAGCCATCAAACAAGCAAGAATTGTTAACTTTTATCTACAGTAAGAACTACTATACTTTTCAGTTAAAAGAACTAATAAATCCCCTTTTTTATTCATCAGTATTTGTTGGGTTCTTTCTTATTTTCAACAGAAAACACACCAGGTGCTACCATAGAGATATTTTGAAATGTTGTCTTTCCTTGATATCACCTTGAACAAAGCCTAAAATAGTATTTCTACATTTTAAATTTGCCTTCTTATCAAAGGAAAAAAAATCAGTTTTTTTAACTTCCCAAATTTTAATTTAATAAAATTTAAATATTAGAACATTAGAATTCTGTTCAGAATTGTTAATCATCAATAATTAAATTAAGTAATTCTAGGAATTCTTATAAGTGTACATGAAAACAGATTAAGCACAGGCAAAAATCAAATATGCTTTGGTTACTCAACTCCAGGTTTGGAATTCAAAACTTGGATAGAAATTACTTTTGATTCAATAAATAATATAATTACAGTAAGGAAATTCTTTTTTAAATAATTAACTACACTCAAATCATTTGTTCTTTAGCTAACTTCCCATTTTTTTATTCCCTCAACACAGACAAGCAAAAATTATATTGATTCCTGAGAGACAGCCCATCCCTGAGAGATTATGGCAGCTCTTCCTTTTGTTTTGTCCTGTCATCCCACGAGATCCCCCTGGGGCCCACTGCACACATAATCTGTTTCTCAATCAGCACTCTGCCGGAAGAGTGTTTGCAAAGAAGTAAACAAGGCCCAGAACCATGTCCTTGAGAACTAACACTAAAATATTTCATGGCAAGCTTGAGGAGATGAAGACTGTGACAGAGAATGAGAAACAAAGAAAAAGATGAATGAGAGGATCAGGCAAGTCCGGTGTTGATTCAGTTATGCTTTCCAGTAGAAGGCGAAAACCTAGCTCAAACTAACAAGCAGTGGTTAGTTTGACTGACTCTCTTGAGTTAAAAGTCCAGATGTACAGAAAGCTTCAGGCATGGTTCTATCAGGATTCTCATTCTGTTTCTTGGAGATTCTCTCATGGTACTGTTTCCACGGGATTGTTTCACTTCTATGCTAAATGAAGTTCATCAGAACACAGACTGTGTCCTTCTCCATTTACTTCTGAGGGAGAGAGAAGACCACTTATAGGGATCGCTCTTCAGTGTGACCATGTGAATGTCACTATGGGCATAGGTCTCAGATCCATAGCCAGTACTGAATAAATTACTGTGGCAAGAGCAAGGAGACTAATCCATACCCACTCCTAAAACTGGGTTGGTTTAGTCCTACCTAAACTTCACCTATGCTATATGATGAGAGAGGGATGGAGTGGATACCATACAACCAAAATGTCTTTTGCAGTTGTTATGGGTATCAGGGTAGGTAACTGTATCAAGAATGAAGGAGTTATCAACTATATTTAATTTTATGGAGTTGGATGGGCAGAAATCCTACTGGAGAGGACAGAGGTGTGAAGTGTGGTACAGAATAAGGATGGTGTGTACAGGTGATTATACTAACATGGCTTGGATGGGAGCATAGCAATGCAACTGTAGTTGTAATAGGGTATGGGATCAATGGATGATTTGTTTTTAGAATAGGAAGCTTTATGCACGTTTTACACTTTGGGGAGTGATCTAGTTATGAGAGAAAAAGGAAAAAAAAAAAAAACCTGATAAAGCTGAAAGAAAAAGACCATAACTGATTGTTATGGTCCAAATTCATATGCTGACCTCTTAGCCCCAGAACCTCAGAACACAACCATACTTGGGGTTAAGGTCTTTAGAGAGGTCATTAAGTTATAATGAGATAATTAGGATGGGCCCTAATCTAATATGACTGATGTCCTTATAAGAAGAAGAGATTATGACACAGGTACAGAGAAAAGACCATGTAGAGACAAAGGGAGACGAGGACGATCTATAAGAGAAAGAGAGAGGTCTCAAACCTTGCTCACATTCTATCTAAGGTGTCTTGCCTCCAGAACTGTGAGAAAATAAGTTTCTATTGTTTAAGCCACCTAGTCTGTGGTATTTATTATGGCAGCCCTCACAAGCTAATAACAATGTTAAATTAAAGCCAGTGAGACCGTGAGAAGGCTGGGAGCCAGAAGCATATGAGGAGGAACTAGCTCTTTGTAAGAGGAAGGCTGTTTCTTCATAACATACAGCATCATGTATCTGCTGGTGAAGGATGGTTAAATTTCCATCAGATAGTTTCCTTTTTTTTTTTAATGAAATATGATACCAGTTAGGTTTTTGTTGTTGTTGTTTCTGTTAAGGGTAGGCTGTCAGCCCTAGAGGTTTCAAAAGAAAAGGGAAAACATGAAATAATTGCTTCTATGAGTGAGAAATCAAGAAGGGTAATTACTTGACAATTTAACTGAATACTTATTTTTGGAAAATAACCATGTCTCACTTTAGTTCTTACATAATGTATGCTTTTTAAAATTTTTAATTTAAAAATAGGAAAAAGGGAAAAGCCCAAATCCTTCACAAGTAGCCACAATTTATTAAGTGTTGGTATTTAGATAACTATAATGTCAGGATTTAAAATGACATTTTTTTTAAAGAAAACTTTTAAAAGTTAAAAAATTCTAATCTAATGAGGAAAACAGATATTCCTTTAAGAATGGAATTGTTCATTTCACAATTCATGGTCAATTGCGATCATTTTAAACGTCCTCCTTGTCAGCAACGCTACATGTTGGTCGAAGAGATGGGTCAGCTGTATTAAAAAAAAAAAATCTGAGTGAGAGAAACAAATATTAGTTATGACTATCCAAGTACTTTCTAGGGAATAGAGAGTCTCAGCCATTGAGCTTTGAGTATGTTAAATTTCAATGGTGAGCTAACCTTGTTGAGACAAATGTATCAAGTTATAGTTAATGACTTCAAACTTTTCAGTTGCCTGGGAAACACTACCTTATTATAAACTGAATATATTAGAGTGTCTTTCTTAGCCTAATGCTATTAAACAAATTATTTCTAACTTCCTGTAATCTAATTTCAACTTCAAAACTCACTTTCTCATATCTGTATTGGTCTGCCAACATGGACAGACTCCACTGCCATTAGAGACAGATCTTATAGTAAATCAATACAGTTGCGTCTTATTGTAATTTGGAATCTTCTGCTGCTTCACTTCAGGGAGAGAATGTGCTGACCATGGTAAAATGTGTATTTTAGGACAGTGTCCAAATATATTTAAGGATAGAATCAATTGAATCTTTTGGTATGTTGGATGATGGGATGGGCGGAAAGAAAGGGCATTGCATCTGGATTTCTGATTTGGGTAACTAGTTTGATAGACATGCCATTTGCTGTGATAAAGAAACTAGAAGAAAATATAGTGGAGAAGATAATAAATTAAAATTCAAAGTTAACATAAAGCATGGGAAAATATTTTAGTAAGATAATTTTTATTTCTGGGCAAATATTCAGAAGGTAAAGAAAATTCCTTTATTACCTCTTATTAAGGGCAGAACAATCATCTAAGAAATTTTGTCATTTTCACAGAGAGAAAACCAAATTCTAGTTTTATATCAATGTAATAACTGATACTAAAATTTCTTTTTAAAATCTTATAAATAAGCCCATAATCTTAGCCAGGCTTTTACCACAGAAATAGAATTCCTTTCCCATAAGCTTTCTAACTTTCCATGTTCATTCAGACTTTATCTAGCCCTTTCTTATTCCTCATTCTGAAGATACTAGTAATTTTACTTTAGTGTAAAATTATCTTTTTTTTTAAACAGAAACACAACCTACATATTTTGCATAATTAATTTAGCATAAACCTAGGGTTTTAAGTTACCAAAAGACCTTAGAAACTACCTTCAAGTTGGCACACTACATGTAGAACTAATTATTGTTAAAATAAAGTTTTTTCCCAGAATAAGTTCAGTTTCATTAATTTCTGAGAAAATCAGACATTAAAAGGTGTTAAAAAGGAAGAATGAAGAACAGGGATGATCGCTTAGATAAGCCAGTTTGAAGGTTGTCAAGTTCTCCCAAGAGGCAACTGAAGTTCTAAATAGCCTTTTGGGAAATTTGGCTCTTTCTTAAGATATTAAACTGAATCACTGCCGGAGTAGAAAGCATGTAGTCTCATGCTGTCAACAGAGAATAAGAGGGAAAAAATGGGCCTTATAGAATGAGAGTTATACATGGTATTAACAGAGGAACAGAGTTTGAGGGAACCCTCACCCCCAGCACACACACACACACACAATCTTCTTGGTTCTGCTGCTGCTGCTGCCAAGTCACTTCAGTCGTGTCTGAGGAAATTCCCGCATTCCAATCCCAGTTTAGAGGATCCAAGGGAAAACAAAAGAAGCTCCCAAAAAGGGGCAAAGAAAAATCTGCTTGCCAAAAAGAATAAAAGTAACTCTTCAATACCATGCTACAACAAACAAATTTCCTGAGCACTGGATTGGATTAGGAGTTGTGATTCTTCACCAGGGATCCTGATTTCTCTAACTAGAAAAAGACACAGTGGGTCTGAGACGCCACTAGGAATACCAGGATAAAGACAAGGGGGTCCAAGGGCAGTCAACACTACATCCGAAGCATGGCACCATTAACTGCCAAATGATATAAACTCTTTAGTAAAGAGAGATTTTATTTAAAAGGATTATTACAAGGTAGAGGAAATGACTACTGCAATACAGGGAAGGGGACTTTTGTAATAGGGAGAATTCTTTGACTACAGATCTGTAAGTATCTCTAAATTCAACTTTAGATATGCTACCTTTGAGGATTCTGAAAAAGAAGGCATTAGAGGAAGTCATCAAGAGGACATGACTTCCTATTGACCCTAGAACTGGACCTGGACAATCAGAGACTCTTTACCCCTCTGCTGTACTTGGAATGTACATACCACCCACCATTCTCACAGTGGGAACTGTCTTTAAGGATGTAGCCTTGAGAAAACAATGTGTTCTTGTGACAATCTGGACAGTACATAGGACTGAACCCAGTTAAGACCTCTATATACACTTTTAAGATTATGCTGGGTGGGTACAGAGATCTACTCATTTTGCAGCTGCCCAAGACAAACCTCCTATGTAAATTCTCTTACTTATTAAACCTGCCATTACCAACATGGAGTGATCTACTTCTTTCTTGGGTCTCTCCTTCCTCTCTGTATGTACGGTCCATTTGGGTTTTACTCAGGAAATTTTCAAGGTTTTAAAACAGAAAGGTGTCCTACAAACAACTTAGATTTATTCATCTGAAGCTTAGAAGAAAAAAATCTGAAAGTATAAGGTTTAATAATTATTGGTATATAAAAGAAATTGAAGCACTTTGACTGAATAACGTGACCTAGGAAGAGTGTATAAACAGAGTAAAGATAAAATTCTGAGTAGTACTGACTCATAACAATGAGCTGAGGAAGTGCCTCAAAGAGAATAGAAAGGCTCACCCAGAAAGTGAAAGGAAAATCAGGAGCACAGTCCACAAAATCCAGGCAAATAGGTCCTTTCATGAAGGAAACAGAGATGGAAACTTGTGGGATCAGTTCACTCGCTCGGTCATGTCCGACTCTTTGTGACCCCATGGAATGCAGCATGCCAGGCCTCCCTGTCCATCACCAATGCCTGGAGCTTCATCAGACTCCTGTCCATCGAGTCAGCAATGCCATCCAACCATCTCATCCTCTGTCATTCCATTCTCCTCTTGCCTTCAATCTTTTCCAGCATCAGAGTCTTTTCCAATGAGTCAGTTCTTTGTATCAGGTGGCCAAAATATTGGAGCCTCGGCTTCACATCAATCCTTCCAATTGAATATTCAGGACTGATTTCCTTTAGGATGGACTGGTTGGATCTCCCTGAAGTCCAAGGGACTCTCAAGAGTCTTCTCCAGCACCAGAGTTCAAAAGCATCAGTTTTTCGGTGGGAAAAGAAGGTTGAATAAAACTGCAATGCAGATCATGGATACTCATGAATAAACCAAATATTTTTCTAATGCAAATAAAACAAACAAAATCCTGCAATGGACTGGAATACAACAAAGGGGAGAATGACTGTAGCCATGATCAACCAGCCATGATCCTAGTTACCAGCCATGATCCCATCTACCAGCCATGATCATGCCATCTACTTAGTAAATACTTAATAAATTAATGAATGAGCTGCCTCCATCCTTATTCCTTGTCATCCTGCACCCTAGTGTAGGTCCCCTACAGTACCCGCAAAATGTGACACATGATGGATCAGACACTATCTACCAGGAATTTTAAACTTGAGTGAACTAGAAGGTTCATCTTTTTGGTTGAATTGCTTTTTATGGATGATTATTTCTTACCACTCAGTAATACAAGTTATCTTGGGATCAGTTTATTATAATACTGTGTTTGCTATAACATAGTCTATGCCAAGGGCGCCCTCAAATACCTAGCCTTACCCAATGAGTAAGGTCCACTCCCTCCTTTCTCTGGATATCACATTGCCCCTGTTTTTCTAAAACTAACATATTTGCAATGTTCTTTGAAGAAATTTTCAACAATCCTTGGCTCAAGGATTCATATGGTAGGTATGAGGAACACTCCTAGTGTTCATTCACTATCTTGCCAACCAATCCAGATGTTTCCAGATAAAAAGCTAAAATTTCCAGACTACTCTGCAGCTAGGGATGACCTTGTGACACTGACCTAGCTAACAATGTATAAGTTGATGGCTGCTTGTTGGGGCTTCCAAAAATACTATGTCTTTTCCGATTAAAATAAAAAAGATAGATTGATGACATTCACAGTTTATTCTTTGTCTTTATCACTTCTTCCTAGCTGGAATGTAGACTCAATGCACAGAATAAAGTTGCCATTATGAAATGATGAAAATAGAAGCTACATGATAGGACTGCCAAGCAGACAGTTAGAAGAATCTTCTGATCTAGCCACCTAAAATTTGGAATGCTTCCATGGACTTCTTATAGTCTAAAAATGTTAATAATAATATTAACTCCTTACTCATTAAAGTTACTCTAGACACTATACAACCACTATAGACAATATATACAGCCTAAACACAATTTAACAGACAAAATATTCAGGATACTCTCATGCAAATGGTATCTGTTGTCATGACCCCAACTTGACTAACATGACTTTCTAGCTTTTTCTCTCATTATCTCTATTCCCCCAAATTTCTGGAGAATGCTGCTCTTTATTTCCATGCCTTTGCAAATTCAATCTTCTCTTCCTAGAACTCACTCCTCAGCTCTACATCACAGTTACCTCACCTAGGTAATCTCTGTTTTCTACATAACTTTCTACTTAGATACTTTGTCCAAGAAGCCTTCTCAGAACTAACATATCTAGGATGGGCACCTCCTTTACGTGTTCCCTGAGTACCTTCTACCTATCCTCTACGATCCTGATCACACTATATTGTCATCACTTGCTTACTTCTCTGCCACCCTGTCTAGACAGCAAACTCTTCAAGGGCAGTCCTGTCAGTTTTGTTTCCCTTTGTATCCCCCAAACCAAGTATATTATATGGCTCATAGTATATACTGAACACTGTTCATGGAGTGAATGAATGGAAATATATAAACATATTAATATATACATGCATACATACTCACATACAAACAACAAATGGTGCCTTGGGAAGTCTCTGTCTTTAAAGAACTTTTGTGTTTTAAATTTCAAGTATACTGAAAGATATGTGAAATAGTAAAGGAGACGTTTTGTAATTATAGCTGGGTCTACATTTCAGATTTATCACTCATACCCCTGTGACTTGGGGAATTTACCTTTTTTTTTTTTTTGAGCTTCTATATATTAATTAGTATAATGATTTAAAACTATCTTATGGGTTATTTGTTAGTACACAAAGGGATGATATATGCAATGCCTACCACAGTAGACTCTCAAGAATGTTAGTCCTCTTCCTTTCCTAACATGCAGCCTCTCCTTCAATTAACACAAGCATCTGCTCACACGTTCATTTAAGGGATCCACCTTTATACTGAATTCAACATGCTCCTCTATATGTGAGCCCTTTTCATTCCTTCACTTAACCAATCACAAAATTAATATAATTTTTAAAGTACATAGAAAAGAAGAGGGTAAAAGAGAGTAAACAAAACTAATTTTGTTTAAATTCATTTACAAACGTAATAAATTTAAAGAATATATACATAAGAAGAAAGTATTATGGTTTCAAGCTAAAATTTGTGAGTCCAGGTTTTATATATGACAAATGGCTACCAACTAACTATTCTGATGGAAATATTCTATATCATGATTTTGGTTGGGATTATACAGTTGTATATAATTATAAAAATTCATCTATTTGTATATTTAAATTTGGTGAAATTTATTGAATGTTAATTATACCTCAGAAAGGCTTCCCATGTGGCACCAGTGGTAAAGAATCCACCTGCTAATGCAGGAGACATAAAAGATGTGGGTTCAATCCCTGGGTCAGGAAGATCCTCTGGAAAAGGAAATGGCAACCACTCCAGTGTTCTTGTTCCATGGAGAATTCCATGGACAGAGGAGCATGGTGGGCTACAGTCCATGGGTAACAAAGAATTGTACACAGGTGTCCTGCATTGCAGATGGATTCTTTATCACTGAGCCACCAAGGAAGCCCAAGATTCCTAATAAAAGGAAGAAGAATTGCATGCAGGCAGAAGTGAGTGGGTCTGTGTTTGAAAACTGGAGGCTTTTGTTTCTTTATTTTTTATTTGTAAACTAAGAGATAAAGTCATCTGTTGAAAGTGAGGAAGGAGTTTATGCAAGCTGGGTTCAGAATCTTCTCTGAACTTTTAAGTGACATCTGACTTTTGAAATAACCAATGCAGTGAGTAAGAAGGAAAACTGAATAAAGAAACACTAGAATAACTGAGCATTGGTGAGAACACAGTTGAGATGGGTAATTATGAAGTTGCTAAAAACACGTTCAATATTTCTCTCTTTCAATAGTACTCAGGTGTGAATACTGAGAAAATAACCAGTTGTAATTGTCACAGTGAGGGTATCAGCACCTGTGCGTTCTAAGTCACTTCCGTCATGTTTGACTCTTTGCGACCCTCTGGACTGTAGCCTGTAAGGCTCCTCTATCCATGGAATTCTCCAGGCAAGAATACTGGAGTGGGTTGCCATGCCCTCTTCCAGGGGATCTTCCCAATCCAAGGATGGAACCCTTCTCTCCTGTGTCTCCTGCTTTGGCTGTGCTGTGCTGTGCTTAGTCACTCAGTTGTGTCCGACTCTTTGTGACTCCACGGATTGTAGCCCACCAGGATCCTCTGTCCATGGGGATTCTCTAGGCAAGAATACTGGAGTGGGGTTTGCCGTGTTTTCCTCTAGGGGATCTTCCCAACCCAGGGATGGAACCCAGGTGTCCCGCATTGCAAGCAGATTCTTTACCACCTGGGCCACCAGAGAAGCAGCAGGGGGGTTCTTTGTCACTAGCATCACCTGGTGAAGGTGTTAGTTAAGTTGTCAGTCGTGTCTGACTCTGTGCTCCCATGGACTGCAGCATTCCAGGTTGTATTAGAGGCACATACAAAAGAAGAAAAAAGGGACAAGAGGACAGATTGCTAGAGTAACAGAAATAAAGGATCAGGAAATCCAAGCTGAATGATGATATATTAGAGAGAAGTAAAGAGATAACTATCCGGATGGTTCAGTGAGACACAATAATGGTCATGAGATAGTAGAAAGAATAAGCTAGATTAATAGAAGGTTGTATCCAGGAAGCACAATGTTTAAAGCACAGTGTTTTTGGTAGCAGAGAAGCTTTTTAAAAAATTAAATATTTTAGGGGAAAGGGGGAAGGGAAAAATTGGGAGTTTGGGATTAAGAGATACCCGTTTCTATATATAAAATAAGTAACCAACAAGGACCTATTGTATAGCACAGGGAACTACATTAAATATCTTGTAATAACTTATAATGGAAAAAAAGAATCTGGAAAAGATTTTATATATACATATAGATATATCTATATATACATCTAAATCATTTTGTTGTATATCTGAAGCTAACACAGCATTGTAAACCAACTATACTTCAATCATATGTTACTTGTTTTGAAAAACTTAATTCTTTATAAAGCATGACAACATGAAGGCATTCTCTTTTAAATTTTGGAGAAAAGCCTAAATTCTTACATGCATTTACATAAAGGCTAAATCACCTTTGGCCACTCACATCCTCTCCTCCTCTCCAAAAAGGTGATTCATGATCTTGGTTTGATGTTTATTTCACATACATACACAAGTACCCACACAACATATTATTGATTTGTGTATATGTATATAGATTTATTACTAAAAAGTGAGAGAGTTCCAGAAAAACATCTATTTCTGCTTTATTGACTATGCCAAAACCTTTGACTGTGTGGATCACAATAAACTGTGGAAAATTCTTCAAAAGATGGGAATACCAGACCACCTGACCTGCCTCTTGAGAAATCTGTATGTAGGTCAAGAAGCAATAGATAGAACTGGACATGGAACAACAGACTGGTTCCAAATAGGAAAAGGAGTATGTCAAGAGTGTATATTGTCACCCTGCTTATTTAGCTTATATGCAGAGTACCTCATGAGAAACGCTGAACCGGAAGAAGCACAAGCAGAAATCAAGATTGCTGGGAGAAATATCAATAACCTCAGATATGCAGATGACACCACCCTTATGGCAGAAAGTGAAGAGGAACTAAAAAGCCTCTTGATTAAAGTGAAAGAGGAGAGTGAAAAAGTTGGCTTAAAGCTCAACATTCAGAAAACAAAGATCACGGCATCTGGTCCCATCACTTCATGGCAAATAGATGGGGAAACAGTGGTAGACTTTATTTTTCTGGGCTCCAAAATCACTGCAGATGGTGATTGCAGCCACGAAATTAAAAGACGCTTACTCCTTGGAAGGAAAGTTATGACCAACGTAGACAGCATATTAGAAAGCAGAGACATTGTCCACAAAGGTTCGTCTAGTCAAGGCTATGGTTTTTCCAGTGATCATATATGGATATGAGAGTTGGACTGTAAAGAAAGCTGAGCACAGAAAAATTGATGCTTTTGAACTGTGGTGTTGGAGAAGACTCTTGAGGGTCCCTTGGACTGCAAGGCGATCCAACCGGTCCGTCCTAAAGGAGATCAGTCCTGGGTGTTCATTGGAAGGACTGATGTTGAACTGAAACTCCAATACTTTGGCCACCAGATGTGAAGAGCTGACTCATTTGAAAAGACCCTGATGCTGGGAAAGATTGAGGCAGGAGGAGAAGGGGACGACAGAGGATGAGATGATTGGATGGTATCACTGACTCAATGGACATGATTTTGGGTAGGCTCCAGGGGTTGGTGATGGACAGGGAGGCCTGGCGTGCTGTGGTTCATGGGGTCGCAAAGAGTAGGACACGACTGAGTGACTAAACTGAACTGTTGTTTATACATAGTCTGCTACTTGCTATTTTTATTTGATGTTTTATTTAACCATCATATCTGACTTTGTTGATAAATGGAGCTGCTGTTCATTTCTTTAACTACCATAGATCATTTCATTACAGGAATATATCATAATTTATTGAATCATTTCTTTCTTGGATGTGCATCAGTCGGGGTTCAGTACAGGAAACAAATAGCTATATGTATATTAAGCATGTACAAATAACATACAGGGAATTGGGGCTTACAAAACTATTAGAAAAGCTAAAAAGAGAAAGTTCTCATCAGGTATTTCAGAAATATCTTCCAAAACAATATGAAATTGGCCAACTAAGGTAGACACTACCTTGAGACCACTTCTGAAGCTGTACCCAAATTAGTTTGCCAACACTGTTTCTACTGCTTCCACCCCAACTTTCTCAACACCTAGGAAGCCAGGGAATAGATCCTGGAGTAATACTACTGTAGAGACAGTCAGTCAAACAACAACAGCAGTAGGCAAAACCTGTACATTTTCACTGCTTTGCTTCCTTTTAGAAATTACCAAGTAAAAGCAGAAAGATGGTGTCCACCTCACTTCCAAACCCCATGTGAACACATCTAAGTAATGAAACCAATTTGCACTCAAAGTTCTAGCTGCAGTAGTGTCTAGTTAGCTTTCTGATTTCAAAGAATAGGAGGTAAACAAAATTTGAATAAGCTGATCCACAATATACAACACAGAAGAAGGTTACTCAGATTACTTCCAATTCTTTTCAATTATAAAAATTCTATAATGAGCATACCTGTATGTGTCTCTGTGTTTTTATCTAGAGAAAAGACTTAACTGGAATTTCTGGGTCAAAAGTATCACATTAATCAGCTCAGCTTGCTATAGCAAAATACCACAGACAGGATGACTTAAATATCAGATATGTATTTTCTCATGGTCCTGAAGGCCAGAAGTCCAAGGTCAAGATGCTGTCCGGGCAAGCTTCTTATGAGATCTCTGTGCCCAGATTACAGAGAGCCATATTCTCATTGTATTCAAACAAGGTCTTTCTTCTGTGCACAGGAGGACACAGACAATCATTTGGGGTCTCTTTATTAGAAGGACTTTTATTATAAGGCCATCAGTCTTATAGGATTAGGGCCCTAATCCTTGTGACCTCATTTAACCTTTATTACCTCTTGCTGCTGCTAAGTCGCTTCAGTCGTGTCCGACTCTGTGCGACCCCATAGACAGCAGCCCACCAGGCTCCCCCGTCCCTGGGATTCTCCAGGCAAGAACACTGGAGTGGGTTGCCATTTCCTTCTCCAATGCATGAAAGTGAAAAGTGAAAGTGAAGTCGCTCAGTCATGTCTGAATTATTACTTCTTGATAGGCTCTATTTCCAAATATTGTCATATTGGGGATTTGGGCTTCAATGTATGGATTTTTGGATAAAGGCAATTCAGCCCATATTATATATGTAAAATTTTTATTTGCCAATTATTTCTAGGTTTCTTTTTTCTAATTACTATCAAATTGAGTCAAATATATCAAACTCTCTAAACAACAATGTTTGAAATTTTAAAAACTTTGAGATCTTAGATAATTACATAGATAAAAAATGAACTTTATCTATTTTTTTAATTATTATGTTTGAGTATCTTTTTAAATACTTAAAGTCCATTGACACACACACACACACACACACACACACACACACATATATATATATATACACATTTTTCTGACAAAATAATTGAGTTGAAATGGTCAGAAAGTCTTCAGTGTTACAGAAGATAAAGAACTTAGAAATAATCATGAAGAACACATTTGCTCAGGATGGCTGTAGGATTTTGAATATAAGGAAAAACTGTAGACCTAAAGCCAAAATCATGTCTTTAGGGAAGAGATAGATAAGTAAATGGATGGCATTACCAAGAATGGGAGGAGTACGCTCTATCCCCATGCCCTATGTCTGAATGGCTTTTGATATGCAGGTTCACCCAGCTAACAAATACTCTCTAGATTCATATGAAAGACTATATGCCAAGGTTTCTGCCTTCAAAGAGTATGTAGTCAGAGCATTTACCAGTATTGTCACAATTAAATCACTCTTTTGATACAACCATTCAAAAGAGAAATATTCTTATCTGAGACTTCTACACATAAAATTATTCTTATCTTTAAAAAAATAGTTCTACCATATAAGATCAAACATTTACATAACATATTTAAAGCAATATTCAGTCTCATGATAATAACTGCAATTTTTTTCAAAAAGATAAGGTCAAGGTTAAAATTGTTGTTTAATACTTATAAATATTCAATAGTGTTGCTTCTGTTCTCAAAGAATATTAATAATTCACTGCAATTTTTTCTCTTTTTTCCTAGAGCTATTAAATGTGAGAGTTTTAATGTACTTATTTATTTATCCCTCTTTTATGCATTTATTTGACATCATCATTTTTCACGGCCCAGGTATATTAAAGAGTTGATTTTTCAAACAAACACTCTTTAATTTTAAGAAACTGTATCTAATGTAGGTCATATAAAAATATTTCCCCAGGCCAAAGTGTTTATACTAAGTTCTGATGCTAAGGAAATTTCTTGACAAGTTTCTTTTTGAAACAAAAATGCAATTTTAAGAAAAAGAAATGAAAGATTTCCTTGGGATCATGCCATATTACAAAAATTGTATCTTTCAAACTCTGCATCATAATGAAAGGAAGTAAAAACTACTCTAGCTCTGAGCAATTTTCTAGGTGGTTTTTATTTACAGAAAGTGAGCATCAGCAACAACTTCCAGAATGGCTACATGAGGAGCTCCACAGACCTGCTTCTCAGAAAAACAACGATCGAGCCTGTGCATTGATTCCATCTCTGCCACCACAATCACTTAGTTCATGGGCCCATTAAGCAAGAGATGTGACAGCTAGGAGGAAAGGATGACTGACTTCCCCAGAGTTGATCATTTTGTTCACCTGATCACTAAGAACCTCCTCTGCAACAGTGGTCCTCTGGCGGACATTTCACATTCACTAATACCTCTGCAGTCTGTGCCCATTCTAAAGTCCATCCACGTATTTATTCTTCCGTAAGCTTACTTTCCATCAATTTTCCAATACTGGTCCTTTCAAATCTCTGACCAGTCCAACCAAACCATTTGCCACTACCCATAAATTAATACAGACCGGTCTGCAAAACAGGCTCAGGGGTTTTCTTCTTTCTAAGAAGAAATCCAGAATGCCATTTTTGCAGGGTTTGTTTTTCTTTTTTCCCCTGGAATAATTCCTGTATTGTTTGCCGTCCAGTAAGGAGATAACACCATAGAGTCATTTGAACAGGGAAAGTTTAATATAAAGCTTTATTAACAGGGGATTGGAGTAAGGAGGAATTGGCTACTGAGAGTTAAAAAGAATTCTAAAGAATCCAGGAATAGCAGATATAAGATGTGGTCTCTACACCTATGGCTGAAATAAGTACCTAAGAAAAAGCCTTGTTGCTGTGGTTGAGATGCAGATGTCATCAGAAAGAACACCACCTTGGCTTCCTGAATGGTAAGTCAGTGAATTCACTCGTTAGTGGAACCTCTTGGAAGTCCAGCCTCTGGGAGGTGCTGAGCCTCAGAACTTGTTAGGCATCAGGAAAAACTACTAGACACTGTCAGCCAGGGGCTGGTAGGTCCCGGTCTCCTGGAGGTAAGTGCACTCTCAGGTACAGCACAGACTGGTCAGTTCCAGGCTGGCTCTGCAGGACAAAGGTTAGGGAATGGCTGACCTCCAGTGCACCTGGTGTGTGTCCAGGGCTGGGACTGCGGAGAGGATATGGGGTGTAGCAATCTGGGCTGAGACTGCCACAGTATTGGGATTTCTAGACTCGGCCTCTGCAGCTGCATGCGTCTGAGCGAACATAGTGAAACCGTGTGTCCTGCAGGAACTTTACATTCTAGAAACTATGCAGGGGCTGAACAGAGGAGGAAAAAAGCTTTCTGCAGGTCACTGGCTAAGAGAGCACACCCAAAACAGGAAAAGAAAATGCTTTCTCCTCTAGTGCCCTCCCAAGCCCTCTACTGACAAAGCTTAACATTATGCTAGGGTGCAAAGTAGAAATATTTGTAAGGCCCAACACCAGTATTACGGGGCTTCCCAGGTGGTGCTAGTGGTAAAGAAAGTAAAAGTGAAAGTCGCTCAGTTGTTTGCAACTCTTTGTGACCCCATGGACTACACCGTCCATGGAATTCTCCAGGCCAGAATACTGGAGTGGGGAGTATTTTCCCTTCTCCAGAATATCTTTCCAACCCAGGGATTGAACCCAGGTCTCCTGCATTGCAGGAGGATTCTTTACCAACTGAGCTTTCAAGAACCCACCCACCAATGCAGGAGACGTAAGAGACATGAGTTCAATCCCAAGTTCTGGAAGATCCCCTGGAGGAGAGCATGGTAACCCACTCCAGCATTTTTGCCTGGAGAATCCTATGGACAGAAGAGTCTGGTGGGCTATAGTCCTTGGGGTCACAAGGAGTCGGACATAGCTGAAGCAACTCAGCACGCACACACCATTATTACAAAGCAGGCAACAAGAGTGAATTTAAGTGAACAGGTTAAAAATCAACCATCAGTTCATGGTAACTGTTTTTCATTCTTGGATTTTTAGTTTTTTTTTGGTAGCATCCTGTAGTTATTTTTATTCCTTTTATTTATTATATTTATTTATTTTTGGTGTATTGTTTAAAATTCTTTGGGGCTCTAATCCTTTAATTATTTTAATGGGTGTATGTGCTCAGTGCTCAGTCCTATCTAACTCTTTGTGACTCCATAGACTGTAACCCTCCAGGCTCCTCTGTCCATGGAACTTTCCAGACAAGAATACTGGAGCAGGTTGCTATTTCGTACTCCAGGAGATCTTTCTGACCCAGGGATTGAACCCATGTCTTTTGTATCTCCTGAATTGGCAAGTGAATTCTTCACCATTGTGCCACCTGGGAAGCTCTAATCCTGTTTTGTATAGTAACCCTGGTACATGGTAGATCATTTTCTTCAATGTATTTGATTTGGATTGTGATCTAATCTGCAGTATTGCTTTTCTGAAGTGGCTCTGCTAGAAGTGAACTGAAAAGAGGTTTTTCATTTGTTTGTGCCAGAGATTCCAGGGATATATTACTCAACCAGGGTTTCTTGTAGTTTTTGAATTGTGGCTTCCTGAACCATAGTCAGGATTTCAGGGGGAGAGGTCTCTCCCACTTTGAGCCTAGGCTGATCCAGAAGAGTTTTGTTATTGAGAGAATATTTTACAAATTTCCGTTTCCATTATTCTTTCATGACAATTCAGATTCATGCCTTTAGATTCTTTAGGCCAATCCTAGCACCCCACCCTTGGGAGCTGGCAGAGTATCATTCAAGTGTTTAGTCTCATTCTCTCACTTAAGCTTTCTTTGTTTCTCCATGCTAGAAGTCAATTACTTCCTTGAAAGCTCATCCGTGCACTTAAAAAGATCCTTGTTATAGTTTGTTAGGATATTTAGTGGAAGGATTGTAAAATTATATATTTTGCTACAATCCAAGAACCAACAGTCCCCAAACATCCTTATAAGTCCTCTCCTCTATTTTTTAAGGCAACATGCATAACACTTTCTTTCAGCGAGTCTTATTTACCAGTTATTATTTACCTTGGGTAAGTTATTAAACCTCAACTTGCCATGGCAGCTACTACTCCTGGTCCTCCTGAAGCCCCAAGATCTAGCAGAACTCATTATTTGTCCTTTGTGGAAAAGATAAATTGGGTTTGCTTCTCCTGCTTTCCTCCCAACACAATCATCCATGAACTTACTGACTGCTTTATTTCCCATCAGATTTTGCATATCACATTTTTTCCTGATCAATTAAATCACCTCCAGCAAAACAAGTAATGCTTATGGGGTGACCTGTCTTATCATGGGTCTCATTACCAGAAACAGCTGACTTTATGAATGGTTGAATGGCATATTAACAGGCAGTTATGGTCTCAGGAGATCCTACCTGGAAAATATGAGAAAGAGGGAGCTTTTTGACAAAATGTATTTTCTCAGAACCAAAAATTAATATATATTAACCAGAATAAGAGTCCCAAAACCAAGGGACAAAACTGGGTAGGACATCTCTTAATACTATATCTGTATTTAAGGTTTTGTATTATAGTGACCCCATGGACTGTAGCCTGAGAGGCTCCTCCATCCATGGGATTTCCCAGGCAAGAGCATTGGAGTGGGGTGCCATTGCCTTCTCCGATTATAGTGATTGAGAGAATTTAGTACCCAACTAAGAACTTTTCCATTAAAGGACCTAGTGATGATCCTATTTAATGAGAAATTGGGACTGTTATTTGGCAATTTGGAGAAGGCAATGGCAACCTACCCCGGTACTCTTGCCTGGAAAATCCCATGGACGGAGGAGCCTGGTAGGCTGCTGTCCATGGGGTTGCTAAGAGTCGGACACGACTGAGCAACTTCACTTTCACTTTTCACTTTCATGCATTGGAGAAGGAAATGACAACCCACTCCAGTGTTCTTGCCTGGAGAATCCCAGGGACGGGGGAACCTCATGGGCTGCCGTCTATGGGGTCGTACAGAGTCGGACGTGACTGAAGCGACTTAGCAGCAGCAGCATGTGGCAATTTAGTACTTTTTATACCACTGAATACATAAACATGGCATGTTGGTAATTAAACTCTAAAATGTAGTCCATCAGGTACAAAATATCAACAGAGTTACAGCAGAACCACAGGAGGAATAGACGTGTTAGAAGCGTGTGTGTGTGTGTATGTATGCGCTCAGTGGTGTCCAACTCTTTGTGACCCCATGGACTTTAGACCACCTGACTCCTCTGTCCTTGGGATTTTCCAGGCAAGAATACTGGAGTGGGTTGGCATTTCCTTCTCCAGGACCTCTTCCATACCCAGGGATCAAACCTTGTGTTTCCTGCATTGGCAGGTGGATTCTTTATCACTGCGCTACTTGGGAAGCCCTTTAGACTTAGAGCTACCCCAGATGTGAGCAGGTTTGGATTTTCCTCCTTTGGGGAGCCAGGGACTATATTCCCAGGAGTTTGAAGAATAGCTGAAGTATATTTAGCAGAAATTGGGGAAAAAATAGAAAGTATGTGAGGAATTGTGATTTTAATGTTGGTTGGCCAAAGGAATGAGTTGTAGTAGGGATTTTTTTTTTTTTTTTCTTTTCTTTTTTTCTTTGGCTGACCAGTATCAATCTGGACTTAATATGCTTAGAAATCTAATTTGTCTTTTAAATGTCTAATTTGTCTTTTAACCCCCTTTCAGGGTTTTGAAAGTAGAATAATTAACAGAGAAACAGGACTGTGGGCACTTTTGTGGTATAACAGCAAAGGAAGTTCTCAGAGATAGCTGTGGTACTGATGTGGGTATCAGTGATATCACTGTCAGTGGTAGTGTGTGGAGGGGGTGTGATATCTGATGCTCAGTACTGGTGGTGGCAATGTCTGCCGTATTAGTTCCGTGGTATGAGTTCGGCTGTGATACAAGCTTGGTTTGTTCTGTCCATTTTCTGAGCTCGTCTCTATGCTTTCTGGCAATTCTCTGAGTCACAGTATCCTTAAGAATTTCCTGGTTCAGACTGCAATTCGAAAAACTTGAATCTTTCTCACTAGCCAATATGAGCTTAGAGAGGAAAAAGTCTTTTAATAACTTGTATCCTTTGTTTTCTCTTAGCAGACAGCTTTTTTGGGTGGGTACATCTGCTACTGTGATTTATTAATAAATAATGTGATCTCTAATCTTAAAATGTTATAATTTAATAAAGAATGTAAGGCATTTACATGAAATAAATGCAATCTATTACATGAAATAAAAGTAAATGCTAAATTGGGAACAGACTGTGTCAATCAGAAAATCTTCCTCAAAGACATGGGATTACAGTTAACTCCTGAAGGATGGGCAGGAGATGGCATTTTGGGTACAGGAACCATAAAGCATAGGCAGGAGCTTGGATATTCAACCAGCAGGGAGACATGCTTGATTGAAGAAGTGTGTTTATGAACTGAAACCAATTTGACTGGTTAAGAGGCACATATCACTAAGGCCTTGTCTTCTAATCAGAAAGAAATTCTCTTACACGTCTAAGTTTTTTTCTGAAGTTAAACATGTTAAACATTAGGCTAAACATTTTGCCGCAGACATTTTAGAAGCCACGTTTGAATTAGCCTCTGCTCTATGTGCAAACTTCTTAGCTGTTCTTTCCTGGCTGATGGGAGAAGAGAGTTGGGGCGGAGGTGAGTAAGTAATACAACCTGAAAATAGTTCCAAATACATCGATTTACATTCCATTTTCCTTTATTTTTGGAATTTCTTTTTTAAAATTATTTTTAATATTAATAATAAGCAGCCAACAACTAAACAGTTACGGCTTTGCATTGGCAGTGTAAAGACTGAAGACTATTTCTCAATGGCAACGTCCCGACAGTCATGCTTGCTGTCCTTGACCCTTAGTACCATTCTTGCTCACTGACTTCAGAAAGACTTCCAGGAGTAAAGATACATTTGAAAGTGGCTGAAAATAGTTTTAAAATCCAACTTCCCTGGCTTGATAGTGAAATGACCACACAGTCTGGTCACTGGGTCAAAAATCAATTACAAAACAGAAGAGTTTTTGCATTAGCCTTAGTAAAAGACGGACTCGAAAACCACAACCGGGGAAAAAAATAAAGCAACCATTAAACTACAGGAAATACAGTATTGGTTTTTTCCTCTTGGCGAGATGGGTCGACTGCTTTCCAGCCCCGCTGTGGCTCCTCTGAAGTTCACGGTTCGCTCTGTCTCTTCTTCCCAGATCCCCGCCGCCATAGAAGCCTTCGCAGGGTAGCCCTGCAGCCAGGTCCCACTCCCTACCTTCAGGGGACCGCGTCCCAGGCCCCACCCTAGCCAGAGCCCCAGAGTCCCACTCTTTCGCCTCCGGCAGGCCCCAAGCCAGGTGGGGACGAACCCAGGCCGGGCGTTTGCTCCCAGTTCCGCGTCTGCGCAGCGGACGTGGGGCTGGAGCGGGGCCGGCCGGGGAGGCGCAGGATGCGCGGGAGCCAATGGGCAAGCTCGGGGAAGCCGGGCTGGCGGCGACGGCCGGACCGGCGCGCACTCTCGGGATGGAGGGCGAGTGCCGGGCGTCTCAGGCGCGCTCCTGGGGCCTCCCGGCTGGGGGCGCCGGCGGGGACAGCCCGGGGGGTGACGCCCCCCTCCCCGGCAGCATCAGCTCCTCCTCCCTGCTGCAGGCCGAGGTGCTGGATCTGGACGAGGACGAGGACGACCTGGAGGTGTTCAGTAAGGTGAGGGCTGCGCGGCGGCGCGTCCCGGGAAAGTTCCAAGTCAACTCCCAGAGTTGGCCCCGCCGTGCGGCGGCCGCCCTAGCGCGCTCACCCGGCCCCGCCGGAGGCTTGGAGCCGAGGGTGGGTGGGTCTTCCCAGGCCGCCTGATCCTGTCTGGCTGCTCGCCGCCCCCGTGGCTGACTCCCAGCACGTCCCGAATTGCAGCAGTTCACTCTTCTGCACTTTGACCTTGCGTTCGGCAGGGCCATGGCTTCGTGGAATCTGCAAAGTTGTGCCATTTCCCACTTTTCTCTTCTTTCCTTCTCTGACGCGGATATTTCCAGGGACAGTGCTGGAACCGGGGAGGCGGTGGCCCGAAAGTGCCCCCGCCCCTGGCAGCTTCTTTTAGGGCGCAGCCAGCCCTGAACCCTGGGAGCGAAATCACCCGAGTCTAGGGAAATTATTCTTGATTTAGTGTTGTTGCTGGTTTTGGATTGGAGACTTGGGTGGCGCCGGAGGTTAGTCTTAAGTCTAGTGGGAAGAGGCGTTAGGGAATCCCTCTTCAGGAGAAAACAGTTGGTGTGTCCAACTAGGAAGCTCCTGCGCTGCGGAGCTCAGGATTTTTTAGATAGCTCCTGCCACCCAACTCACCACCGGCGCTTTCATTTTTAAACCTAACCCAGGGAAACCTAGAGACCAAAGGGCCCTCTGAACTTTCAGGATTGTTGGAGAGAAATTGACTCGGTCACTGGCAGACTTGTGGTGCCCGTAGGCTGATGGTTGTAATTTTGTTTTGGAAAAGAAAAATAACCATTCTTGGGAGGCCATTCAATGCCACTGCAGCTTCTCTCAGTTGCTGCTGGTAGAAGAGTTGAGATGGGAACATTGTATTTTCATTACTAAGAAGCCTGTTCAGTAGGTGTGTTACCTTGAGGTGTTAAGTAAAGCAACAGACTTCACCACTGCTTTATTCTGGGAGAGGTTATAAAGTGGACAAGCATACTCAGACCACAAAGAGGAATATGCAAAACTCCCCGCCTTTTTTCCCTATAGGATTAAGTAAAGTGGTAGGCACAGGTGTATTGGGGAAGTTCAGACAGAGTATCTGGTTTATACACTTGATGAAATCACATGACCTTTCAGTGTGTTTAAATTGTAAAACAGTGGAATTATTTTTTGTTTACTTGTTGTTGTTCCACACATACTTTATGTTCAGATCAAGGACAGTTGATCAGTTCTTATTTATTGCCTTCTAAGATACCATTGTTGTTTAGTCACTAAATCATATCTGACTCTTTGGGACCTGGTGGATTGTAGCCCACCAGGCTTCTCTGTCCATGGGTTTTCCCAGGCAAGAAAACTGGAGTAAGTTGCCATTTCCTTCTCCAGGGGACCTTCCTGATCCAGGGATCGAACCTGTGTCTCTTGCATTGGCAGGAAGATTGTTTACCACTGGAGCCACCAGACTATGAGCGTTAGCCTTTGGGGCTCTGCACTGTGAAGCTTGGGGTGGGGAGGATGTGTACAGGGAGTATGTAGAGAGTGGCAAGCGCGTATCAGGATCATCTGGGATGGTTTAAATTTGTCATGTGCTTTCTCTTTCCCCAGATTCTAAGTGTCCTGGCCTCCACCAAGAATCACTGTTTTAATGAGCCTCTTGTAGTCTGAGGCCAATCTTAGATGAAGCTAATGAAATTTGAGTTTGGGCTTTTTTTTGCCTGGGTCTCTGGAAAATGTAAGATACTGGGAGTAGTACAGGTTCTAGGTGGGAAAGGAATGACAGATTGTAGCCAGAAGCGTTTCTTTTTTTTAATATAATATAAATTTATTTATTTTAATTGGAGGCTAATTACAATATTGTATTGGTTTTACCATACATTGACATGAATCTGCCATGGGTGTGCATGTGTTCCCCATCCTGAACCCCCTTCCCACCTCCCTCCCCATCCTATCCCTTTGGGTCCGTAGTCCCAGTGCATCAGCCCCAGCATCCTGTTTGTGAAATGAATCGCCAGTCCAGTTTCAATGCATGATACAAGATGCTGGGGGCCAGAAGCATTTCTAAGTAAGCATTTCTGGTGAATTGCTTAAAGCCATCTCAGAAGAAAGGAATCTAGAACTCTGTGACTCCAATGAGCTGTTGAGCTTTCTTTTCTCATTCCAAATAAAACAGTTGTTCTTCCTAATTTTGTTTTGTAATTGTGTATTCTGTTTTAAAAGAATGTAAATTTCAGCAACATACTTAACCACTGCTTTATTAAGCAGTGCATTTAGTAAGGTGCGATATTGTATCTTTACCTTAACCTATGTGGCTGGCTTCTATAGAAGAGGGCTTTAACTTTTCTATGGCTCCAGTTCAACACTAGCAAGCAGGGTGGATCCAAGTGTATGAATCCTGCTTGATTATATTTTAGTAAGTTGAATTTTGCAACCATTAACTGCAGTTCGACAAGCAAATTTAAGAAACTCGTCTTCATTTGGCCTGCTTTCTCTGCTGCTCCCTTTTTAGCTTGTGTCTCTGTAGAACCCTACCACTGTCCAGCATACCCTAAGCTGGTATCAGCTATTGCTTTTGAAGTGTACTAACTTTACCCTTCCGAACTTTGAGACTGACGATTTTCATATTCAGTTTATATTTACAATTGTATCTCTTATTTCCTTAGATTGTTTATGAGTATATATACCGTACCCCTGTCCAGGTGCTTTTTCTTTTAATCTTTTTATAATGGAAGTAGAGTTGATATACAATAATACAGTAGTTTCTGCTGTATGATGTAATGATTTGACATTTATATGCATTATGAACTGATCACCATGATAAGTCTAGTAACCATCATAAAGTTACTGCAATATTATCGACTATATTCTCTACATGTGCATTACATACCTGTGACTTAGTTGTTTTATAACTGAAAGTTTGCACTTTTTAATCCCTTTAACCTATTTCTCCCTCCCTTTTCCAAACTACTAGTTTGTATCTATGGATCTTGTTTCTGTTTTATTTGTTCATTTGTTCTGTTTTTTATATTCTACATATAAATGAAATGATAAAACATTTGTCTGACTTATTTCACTTCATAATACCCTCTAGGTCCATCCATGTTGTTGCAGGTGGCAAAATTTTATTCTTTTTTATGGCTGAGTAATATATTCAGTTGTGTACATATATACACAGCATCTTTGTCTATTCATCTACTGATAGACACTTAGATTGCTTCCATAAGCTGGCTGTTGCAAATGATGCTACTGTGAGAATGAAAAAAAAGGAGTGAAAGTGTTAGTTGCTCAGTTGTGTGCTACTCTTAGCAAACTCATGGACTGTAACCTGCCAAGCTCCTCTGTCCATGGAATTTTCCAGGTAAGAACATTGGAGTGGATAGCCATTCGCTGCTCCAAAGGATCTTCCTGACCCAGGGATCAAACTTGGGTCTCCTGCACTGCAGGAGATTCTGACACTGCACTGACAGATTCTTTACTGTCTGAGCCACTAGGGAAGCACGTGAGCGCTGGGCTGCATGCATGCGTGCTAAGTTGCTTTAGTTGTGTCCACCTCTTTGCGACCCTGTGGACCATAGCCCACCAGGCTCCTCTGTCCTTGGGATTCTCCAGGCAAGAATGCTGAAGTGGTTTGCCATTCCCTTCTCCAGGGGATCTACCTAACCCAGGGATTGAACCCACATCTCTTGTGTCTCCTGCATTGGCAGGCATAATCTTTATCACTAGCACAAACTGGGAAGCCCAAAGATATATAGGGGTGTGTGTATATCTTTTCAAATTAGTGTTTTTGTTTCTTCAGATAAATACTAAGAAGTGAGATTACTGGATCATATGATCATTCTTAAGTTTTTGAGACATCTTCATACTGTTTTCCATAGTGACTGCATCAATTTATATTCCCACCAATAGTGCACGAGGGTTTCCTTTTCTCCAAATTTTTACCAATACTTGTTTTTTGTTGTTCATTAAAAAAAAAAAAAAAACCATCCAGACAGGTGTGAGGTGATATCTGCCATATTATGTTTGGATTTGCATTGCCCGACGGAGAAGGCAATGGCACCCCACTCCAGTACTTTTGCCTAGAAAATCCCATGGACGGAGGTGCCTAGTAGGCTGCAGTCCATGGGGTTGCTAAGAGTAGGACATGACTGAGCGATTTCACTTTCACTTTTTACTTTCATGCATTGGAGAAGGAAATGGCAACCCACTCCAGTGTTCTTGCCTGGAGAATCCCAGGGACACGACTGAAGTGACTTAACAGCAGTAGCAGCAGTGATTAGTGACATTGAACATTCTTTTCCTTTGTCTTCTGACCATCTTTATGTCTTCTTCCTTGGAAAACTGTCTATTCAGGTCTTCTACTCATGTTTAAATTGGGTTGTTTCTTTTGTTTTGCTTATTTTCTTTTTCATGATTATTCATTTTATATTGAGTTGACGGAGTTCTTTATATATTTTGGATATAACACCCTTATCAGATATATAACTTGCAGATAACTCTTCCATTTAGTAGGTTGCCTTTTCATTTTGTTGATGGCTTTCTTTGCTATGCAAAAGCTTCTTAGCTTTGCGACCCCATGAACAACAGCACACCAGGCCTCCCTGTCCAGGACCAACTCCCCGAGTCCACCCAAACCCATGTGCATTGAGTCAGTGATGCCATCCAACCATGTCATTCTCTGTCATCCCCTTCTCCTCCTGCCCTCAATCTTTCCCTGCATCAGGGTCTTTTCCAATGAGTCAGCTCTTTGCATCAGGTGGCCAAAGTTTTGGAGTTTCAGCTTCAACATCAGTCCTTCCAATGAGCACCCAGGTCTGATCTCCTTTAGGATGGACTGGTTGGATCTCCTTGAAGTCAAGGGACTCTCAAGAGTCTTCTCCAACACCACAGTTCAAAAGCATCAATTCTTCTGTGCTCAGCTTTCTTTATAGTCCAACTCTCATATCCATACACGACTACTGGAAAAACCATAGCTTTGACTAGACGGACCTTTGTGGACAAAGTAATGTCTCTGCTTTTTAATATGCTGTCTAGGTTGCTCATAACTTTCCTTCCAAGGAGTAAGCGTCTTTTAATTTTATGGCTGCAATCACCATCTGCAGTGATTTTGAAGCCCAGAAAAATAAAGTCAGCCACTATTTCCACTGTTTCCCCATCTATTTGCCATGAAGTGATGGTACCGGATGCCATGATCTTAGTTTTCTGAATGTTGAGCTTTAAGCCAACTTTTTCAGTCTCCTTTTTCACTTTCATCAAGAGGCTCTTTAGTTCTTCTTTACTTTCTGCCATAAGGGTGGTGTCATCTGCATATCTGAGTTCATTGTTATTTCTGCCGGCAATCTTGATCCCAGCTTGTGCTTCTTCCAGCCCAGCATTTCTCATGGGGTACTCTGCATAGAAGTTAAATAAGCAGGGTGACAATATACAGCCTTGATGTACTCCCTTTCCTATTTGGAACCAGTCTGTTGTTCCATGACCAGTTCTAACCGTTGCTTCCTGACCTGCATATAGGTTTCTAAAGAGGCAGGACAGGTGGTCTGGTATTCCCATCTCTTTCAGAATTTTCCACAGTTTAATGTTATCCACACAGTCAAAGGCTTTGGCATAGTCAATAAAGCAGAAATAGATGTTTTTCTGGAACTCTCTTGCTTTTTCGATGATCCAGCGGATGTTGGCAATTTGATCTCTGGTTCCTCTGCCTTTTCTAAAACCAGCTTGAACGTCTGGAAGTTCACAGTTCACGTATTGCTGAAGCCTGGCTTGGAGAATTTTGAGCATTACTTTACTAGCGTGTGAGATGAGTGCAATTGTGCGGTAGTTTGAGCATTCTTTAGCATTGCCTTTCTTTGGGATTGGAATGAATACTGACGTTTTCCAGTCCTGTGGCCACTGCTGAGTTTTCCAAATTTGCTGGCATATTGAGTGCAGCACTTTCACAGCATCATCTTTCAGAATTTGAAATAGCTTAACTGGAATTCCATCACCTCCACTAGCTTTGTTCATAGTGATGCTTTCTAAGTCCCACCTGACTTCACATTCCAGGATG
The DNA here is from genome assembly GCF_003369695.1 of Bos indicus x Bos taurus. NCBI lineage: Eukaryota > Metazoa > Chordata > Mammalia > Artiodactyla > Bovidae > Bos > Bos indicus x Bos taurus. The sequence continues at coordinate 44,799,241 of NC_040078.1, read as the reverse complement.
TCTGGGTCTAGATGAGTGATAACACCATCGTGATTATCTGGGTCATGAAGATCTTTTTTGTACAGTTCTTCTGTGTATTCTTGGCACCTCTTCTTAATATCTTCTGCTTCTTTTAGGTCCCTACCATTTCTGTCCTTTATCGAGCCAATCTTTGCATGAATTGTTCCCTTGGTATCTCTAATTCTCAAAGAGATCTCTCGTCTTTCCCATTCTATTGTTTTCCTCTATTTCTTTGCACTGATCACTGAGGAAGGCTTTCTTATCTCTCTTTGCTATTCTTTGGAACTCTGCATTCAAATGGGTGTATCTTTCCTCTTCTCCTTTCCTTTTCATTTCCCTTTTTTTCACAGCTATTTGTAAGGCCTCCTCAGACAGCCATTTTGTTTTTTTTGCATTTCTTTCTTTGGGGGATGGTCTTGATTCCTGTCTCCTGTACAGTGTCGCGAACCTCAGTCCATAGTTCCATCAGGCACTCTGTCTATCAGATCTATTCCCTTAAATCTATTTCTCACTTCCACTGTATAATCATAAGGGATTTGATTTAGGTTATACCTGAATTGTCTAGTGGTTTTCTCCACTTTCTTCAATTTTAGTATGAATTTGGCAATAAGGAGTTCATGATCTGAGCCGCAGTCAGCTCTGGGTCTTGTTTTTGCTGACTGTATAGAGCTTCTCCATCTTTGGCTGCAAAGAATATAATCAATCTGATTTCGGTGTCGACCATCTGGTGATGACCATGTGTAGAGTCTTGTCTTGCGTTGTTGTGGACAACCTCATTTTGTTCTTGATTGTAGAGGAAAAGCTTTCAGTTTTTCACCACTGTATATGTTAGCTGTGAGTTTGTCATACATGGCCTTTGTTATGTTGAGGTATTCCCACTTTGTTGAGAATTTTTCTTATAAATTGATGTTTAATTTTGTCAAATGCTTTTTCTTTATCTCTTGAGCTGATCATATGATTTTCATTCTTCATTTTGTTAATGTGGTTTGTGTGTGTGTTCAGTTGCTTCAGTCGTGTCCGACTCTTTGTGTTCCCATGTACTGCAGCCCACCAGGCTCCTCCATCCATGGGATTCTCTAGGCAAGAATACTGGAATGGGTTGCCATGCCCTTCTCCAAGGGAACTTCCCATCCCAGGGATTGAACCCTTGTCTCCTGGGGCTTCTACATTGCAGGCAGAGTGTTTACTGCTGAGTCATTGAGGAACTCTAATTTGGTTTATTGGGATACATTTGCAGATCAGAAGCTTTTTAAAGAGTAAGTTCTTTGGCTTATAATCATTTATTTTTTTTTGCACAGTCCATTACAAGTAAGTACCTGTTAAATAGCTGTTAAATATTTTTGTGTAAGATGCTATGCTAAACATTCTTTGGAACAAAGAAATGCAAGATTCATGTCTTGTTATCACAGTCTTGGAGTTCAGCTGGAAGATGTGACAGAAACTCTAAATGATAGTATACATCAAGAGAGATAGGAAAGTAAAACAAAGTATTGTTCTGAGTTTTCAAATAATCCAGTTAGGAGAAAATGATATCAGCTCTCAATAAAACACAGAGAATGCAGAGGATATTGACTTAAAAGGACAAGAATAGATGTGGAAGATAGGAGAACATAAATGATAATTTGTAAAGGATAAAAAGTGTAGCAATAATTTTAGAACAGGGGCAAAGTAAAATGAGACTTGCAAAAAATTTACCTAGAGAATAGGGACAAACTTGTCCATATATAACATAAAAAGTTCTTTGAGGGGAAAAGAATATATTAAAATAAATTGCCTTTGTTTTTAATAAATACTGTAATGTGTAGAAGAAATAGTAGTTGAAACAGAGCATAGGCAAATATGTCACAGTGAAACACAGATATTTATGTGTTACTCAGTAAATAATAGCCAATAAAATGAAGGTCTATATTATTTAGGATAATCAGGGAATTTACAGATGTAATTATTGTCATCACCACTAGTTGACCTCGAGAAGTCATGATATGTAGGCTTAGTGCTCAGAAGCTGGAGCTTCTGAGGTAAAAATTCTTTTTAAAAATAATGGGGCAGAAAAAAGGTTCTGCAAGGTATGTGCATGTTTCCTCAGTCGTGTCCCATTCTTTCCAACCACGTGGACTGTAGCCCATCAGGCTTCCCTGTCCATGGGATTTTCCGGGCAGGAATACTGGATTGGGTTCCCATTTCCTTCTCCATCTGGAAGGTACAGACAAACAGAATTAATTTCAAGCTCTGACAAAGCTTTAAAAGCAACAGAACTATTTAGTATATTTAGTATAAACACTTTGAAAAGAAGGAGATGATCATTTTTAATGAGAATGGTGGATAACTAAGATTTTTATAGTAAATTAGAAATATAACAATGTATATATTATATATTATATGTACAATGTATGTATTATACATATAGTATATACACGTATATATTATACATATATCAATAACCTCAGATATGCAGATGACACCACCCTTATGGCAGAAAGTGAAGAGGAACTCAAAAGCCTCTTGATGAAAGTGAAAGTGGAGAGTGAAAAAGTTGGCTTAAAGCTCAACATTCAGAAAACGAAGATCATGGCATCCGGTCCCATTACTTCATGGGAAATAGATGGGGAAACAGTGGAAACAGTGTCAGACTTTCTTTTTCTGGGCTCCAAAATCACTGCAGATGGTGACTGCAGCCATGAAATTAAAAGACACTTACTCCTTGGAAGGAAAGTTATGACCAACCTAGGTAGCATATTCAAAAGCAGAGACATTACTTTGACAACAAAGGTTCATCTAGTCAAGGCTATGGTTTTTCCAGTGGTCATGTATGGATGTGAGAGTTGGACTGTGAAGAAGGCTGAGCACCGAAGAATTGATGCTTTAGAACTGTGGTGTTGGAGAAGACTCTTGCGAGTCCCTTGGACTGCAAGGAGATCCAACCAGTCCATTCTGAAGGAGATCAGCCCTGGGATTTCTTTGGAAGGAATGATGCTAAAGCTGAAACTCCAGTACTTTGGCCACCTCATGCGAAGAGTTGACTCATTGGAAAAGACTCTGATGCTGGGAGGGATTGGGGGCAGGAGGAGAAGGGGACGACAGAGGATGAGATGGCTGGATGGCATCACTGACTCGATGGACGTGAGTCTGAGTGAACTCCAGGAGTTGGTGATGGACAGGGAGGCCTGGCATGCTGCGATTCATGGGGTCGCAAAGAGTCGGACACGACTGAGCGACTGATCTGATCTGATCTGATGTACAATATATACATATATTATTATATGTACATAATATATGTATATATTATGTACATATATTAATATACTACATAATATATATACATATATATATACACATACATATATATATATATACACACACGCACATATATTATGTATTATGTACACATATATATGGGAAGGCAATGGCACCCCACTCCAGTACTTTTGCCTGGAAAATCCCATAGACAGAGGAGCTTGGTGGGCTGCAGTCCATGGGGTCGCTGAGAGTCGGACACAACTGAGCGACTTCACTTTCACTTTTCACTTTCATGCATTGGAAAAGGAAATGGCAACCCACTTCAGTGTTCTTGCCTGGAGAATCCCAGGGACGGGGGAACCTGGTGGGCTGCCTTCTATGGGGTCGCACAGAGTCAGACACGACTGAAGCGACTTAGCAGCAGCAGCAGTATATATATGTATATATTATATATATAACACTATTATATGTTATGTATATAACAATGTATATGTTATATATATAACAATGTATATATTATTTTAAAAGCTTGAAAGAAACATTCATATTTTTGTGGAAAAGGTTATTTTTGAAAGAATAATTAGCTCTATTGTTGAAACTCCAGTTCTGATATGTGTGTGTGTTTGTATGTGTATATGTGTGTGTGTGTGTGTATAATCTTTGTCAATGGAGGGAGAATTATACTATTTAACAATTCTATCAAATACTTAGAAGATATTGGAAATCTGGTTATTAATTTTTCACATTTGTTCTTGGAACCATTTTTATTTAACTCCTATTGTTTGCCTCTATTAGTCATGATCATGATAATCAGAATTCTCTCCATTGATTTAAATGAAGAGAGTTTAATGCAAGGACTATTTATAGCATTTTGGGCAAGTTTCAGGAACAAAGAAAGGATACTGAGGCATTTAGAGACTTGCAGTAATAAAAAGCCATTAGAACCCGTAGTTCTAAAGGGAAGAGAAATGGAAATAGTGTTGCTGGAAGTCAAGGATACTTGGAGCTGTGGAGAAGGGGCCACTTCCACATAAGCTATGTTGACACAGAGATGAAGCTAGAAACATGCCACTGCCTGAGGTGTGATTCCAAAGCAGAGAGGAAATGTAACAGTGTATATATTTATTTGAACAAGCTATTGAAGAAATCACTCACATTTTGGTTGAAAAGGTTATTTTGGAGAGAATTAGCTTTCCAAAAGCTATAGTTGCTGAGAAATCCAGCTTTGATATGTGTGTGAATGTGTGTTTGTGTGTGTGTAAAATCACTTTAGCCTCAGCTAAAGTTCCAGGCAACATCCAGCATTAAATGACTAGCTTGTGAGTAAAGATGTCTAGCATGATGTCAGTCCTTAGCATTGAGGCATGTTATCTTCTCAGCCAAGGCCCCGCATATAATGCGGGTGAGACATCCCATTTCTGCTGTATCCTGTCAGAATTCTTGACCTAATAAATCACTGAGCGTAATAAAATATAAAAACAAAATATCTTGGGTTGTTTTGTTATTCAGTAGTAGAAACTGTAACAAAAGCTAATAGTCTGTAAAACATAATCGGTCTTTTGGATTTTTTGATAAATACAGGATTACAGCAGGCAAGTCATGTGTTCCCCTTTCTCTGACCCTCATCTTGATCCTGCCTGCATGAGTCTTAGCATTTTGATGGTTAAATAAAGAGGAACCGATAAAGGAAAATAGGGCTGATCCAGGACTATTTCTGTTCCTCCCTCTGGACACTCCACTGCCTACCAGCTCAGCCTTCTTATATGTTAAGTACTTTTATATTCCTCCCAGAGGAGGAAGAGTAGGTGAATAAAGTAGAAAGATGAAAAATCCTCAAGTTCTCCTTATGAGTGAGCATATATGGTCAACAGTAAAATTAAAACAAATGAGGAACTTGCAGGGTAAATTTGGATAGATTGTGTATAGATCCATTTTATGTACAAGCATTCCTAGTGGTTTGAAGTAACTGAATGATAATATATCCAAATGACACAGTTTCTGAACAAATAATGTATTTTCAAGGTCATATGGAGTATTAATTGTACTGTAATTTGAACTGTCTATGCAGCTGAAGTTCCATTCTACCTTCTGTACTTTAAAGGGATATTATGTCTTCTGTGGATACCAGTGACCTGATTGTTTGGAATACTGTTTTGCGAGAGAGTCTTAGATCGAGTCTGGACTTGGCAGAATGAGAGTTTGGATCCAACAGCACTGTCTTTCACTGGCACAAGGAGTGGGGAGGGCTGCTGCAGTAGTAACAGCCTCACTGTACATTTGCCATCGTGAAGGAGAATAAACTAAGGCGTTTCACTGATGATATGTTCTGGCAACCATGGCCTCTGAAGAAAGGCTGGGAAGAACAAAATGTAGTTTAGTTTGGCAAAAGACTTGGGCTGATTTTTTAAACAAACTTTATGAAGAGTTCTTCCAGTGGATTTAAATGTGTATAGTTTTGAAGGGCAGAATTAGAACCTAGGTCAAAGTCTATGGAGATCAGTTTCAGGTCAGTTGATGGAATAGTTTTCTAATTGAAGTTTCCAGAATAAAAGTTATCCTCAGCTAGGCCATAAATCCTGTCACTGTAATTGCTCTAGGACAAACTGAATGATTAACTGTCTCAGAGCATGGGACGGTTGCACAGTCCCTTCCACTATTAAGAGGCTGTTACAAATGGAATTTTAAATTGCCAGACTTAACCATGAGAGCAACAGGAAACCTCACATAGGTGTTCCTATTTATCCCTTCAGCTAATCACTGCAGCTTAATTTCCAAACTAAATTATGTTTTACAATTCCCTAATTCTAATATTTCTCTTCCCACAGCTGTTATCTTTTTCATTTAGTTCTCTGTTAATGGTGTGGCAGTTTCTTAGCTATAGGATAAAATATCAGTGCTATGTCTTCCCTTCTATTTATGCCTTTCACTCACTCTCTCTGTTCTTTACATATCTTAGAAGTCCCATTTGGTTTTATCTTCTTGGTATCTCTGGAATTAGTGCCTTCTTCTTACTCCCATTGTTCCAACCCTAAGTAGAATTGTGGTTGCCTTTGAGAACCATAATATAGCCTCAGAAGGTCTTCATTCTTCTGATGTTTTTTGCCTGTAGGCTGACCTACATCCTCACAGAGAACTGATGTTTCCAGAACACACAGCTCTGAACATACTGAATATATTGTCCCATTGTGTCATCCAGGCTCTTGGTGATTAGGCTACAACCCTGGCTTTCCTTGCCTCTTCCCTCACCCTCCTACCTTTCTGTCTTTCACCTTAGCACTCAAAATATGTTGCATGAGTCTGTTGGATCACCTGGGAGCTTGTTAGAAGTGCAGTTTCAGAACCCACTCCAGACCAAATGAATCAGAATCAGTATTATAACTGGATTCCTCATCTTGCACCTTACAATTTACTGTTGGGTCTCAACAAACCAAAATCCTTTCTGTTATTTATGGCCCATTGTAAAGCGACCTCTTTCCTAAGGACATTTTTGTTCTCCAGCTAGAATTAATTTCTTCCCATTCTGGGCTTCCCATAATAGTGTTTTGAATCTCATAATACCTAATATGTTTTGTCTTATAAAGAAGTATTTTTATTTCTCTTCTCTAAAATCTTGATTGTCTCTCTAGCTTCAATAAATTAAACTCCTTGAAGGTAGAAGAGTAGGAACTCTAAATATTAATGGAATAAATACATTAATGAATTATATGGCCTGTGCATTTTTTTTCATACATACAGACACAGTTATCACAATAATTTGCCACTGATCTGTTTTCAGTAAATTTGGTTTGTATTGTATTGGTCTTTCCAGTCAGGTTACTAGACCAAATAGAATTTAAAATAAATTTGTCTTGATAAATGGTGAGTAAATGTTATTGATGGATGACACAGAGCTGTGTTGAGCATCAATCCTAACAAAATCTCCTATTTAGATTTCATTAGGAGAGATAAACACAAAGAATTTAAAAACCCAAAGAAATCATTTAGAAACCTTTTATTTGGGAAAATAAATCCTGTTAAGCCAATAACACCTGTCTCAATCAGGGGGCTTAGTTGCAAGCAATGGAAATCAACTCTGGCAGGAAGAATGAAATAGTAGTTCACAGAGTAGATTTGAAGGCTGGAAATGCAGATGCAGAAAAGGACACGCTCTAGCAGTATCTATGTTGTTGAGCTACTAAGTCATGTCCAACTCTTTTGCAACTCCATGGACTGTAGCCTGCCAGGCTTCTCTGTCCGTGGAATTACCCAGGCAAGAGTTAACATGGGTTACCATTTTTTTCTCCAGGTGATCTTCCCGACTCAGGGATTGAACCTGCATCCTTTGCATTGCAGGTAAATTCTTTATCGCTGAGCAACCAGGGAAACAGCAGAATCTATACCCAGTTTTATATTTGGAAATAAGATTGAATGTTGTGTAGCTAAAAGAAAATAAAATCCACGAGAACCTTTAGGGAGAAGAACTATATAGTTCTTTTGTGCAGATAACAATATTTTGTTTATTGGTCAGTGGCACTGGGGAAAATTATTACAAGTATTTCAGGAAAATAATATTAGAAGACCAGATTTGAATTTAATATACTTTATTCCATTGAGTTTTGAAGGTGGTGTTTTATTTTTGCAGTTCGGGGGTTCTGATAGGATGTTCTAGTGTAACCCTGATAGCCTGCTAGTTTTTACAAGTGGCTAGTGTGGTCAAAATGAAACACAGATTGAACAGTTATGTAGTTGTAGTGTTCAAAATTTATTTTTTTATGCATTTTAAAACTGTATCACACACTTTTCAAAGAGGATATTAGACTAAAAGTTAAACATTTACAATTACTTTAAGAAGATACTTTAAATTTGTCTCAATGAACAAATAAAAATTTATAGGCAGGAACGGTTTTGTCTGTTTTATTTTATTTTATTTTTTTTATTTTTTTTTAAATTTTATTTTATTTTTAAACTTTACAATATTGTATTAGTTTTGCCAAATATCGAAATGAATCTGCCACAGGTATACCCGCGTTCCTCATCCTGAACCCACCTCCCTCCTCCCTCCCCTACCCTCCCTCTGGGTCATCCCAGTGCACCAGCCCCAAGCATCCAGTACCGTGCATCGAACCTGGACTGGCGACTCATTTCATACATGATATTATACATGTTTCAATGCTATTCTCCCAAATCTCCCCACCCTCTCCCTCTCCCACAGAGTCCATAAGACTGATCTATACGTAGGTGTCTCTTTTGCTGTCTCTTACACAGGGTTATTGTTACCATCTTTCTAAATTCCATATGTATGTGTTAGTATACTGTATTGGTGTTTTTCTTTCTGGCTTACTTCACTCTGTATAATAGGTTCCAGTTTTATCCATCTCATTAGAACTGATTCAAATGTATTCTTTTTAATGGCTGAGTAATACTCCATTGTGTATATGTACCACAGCTTTCTTATCCATTCATCTGCTGATGGGCATCTAGGTTGCTTCCATGTCCTGGCTATTATAAACAGTGCTGCGATGAACATTGGGGTACTCATGTCTCTTTCCCTTCTGGTTTCCTCAGTGTGTATGCCCAGTAGTGGGATTGCTGGATCACAAGGCAGTTCTATTTCCAGTTTTTTAAGGAATCTCCACACTGTTCTCCATAGTGGCTGTACTAGTTTGCATTCCCACCAACAGTGTAAGAGAGTTCCCTTTTCTCCACACCCTCTCCAGCATTTATTGCTTGTAGACTTTTGGATTGCAGCCATTCTGACTGGCGTGAAATGGTACCTCATAGTGGTTTTGATTTGCATTTCTCTGATAATGAGTGATGTTGAGCATCTTTTCATGTGTTTGTTAGCCATCTGTATGTCTTCTTTGGAGAAATGTCTATTTAGTTCTTGGGCCCATTTTTTGATTGGGTCATTTATTTTTCTGGAGTTGAGCTGTAGGAGTTGCTTGTATATTTTTGAGATTAGTTGTTTGTCCGTTGCTTCATTTGCTATTATTTTCTCCCATTCCGAAGGCTGTCTTTTCACCTTGCTTATAGTTTCCTTTGTTGTGCAGAAGCTTTTAAGTTTAATTAGGTCCCATTTGTTTATTTTTGCTTTTATTTCCAATATTCTGGGAGGTGGGTCATAGAGGATCCTGCTGTGACGTATGTCGGAGAGTGTTTTGCCTATGTTCTCCTCTAGGAGTTTTATAGTTTCTGGTCTTACATTGAGATCTTTAATCCATTTTGAGTTTATTTTTGTGTATGGTGTTAGAAAGTGTTCTAGTTTCATGCTTTTACAAGTGGTTGACCAGTTTTCCCAGCACCACTTGTTAAAGAGATTGTCTTTAATCCATTGTATATTCTTGCCTCCTTTGTCAAAGATAAGGTGTTCATATGTGCGTGGATTTATCTCTGGGCTTTCTATTTTGTTCCATTGATCAATATTTCTGTCTTTGTGCCAGTACCATACTGTCTTGATAACTGTGGCTTTGTAATAGAGTCTGAAGTCAGGTAGGTTGATTCCTCCAGTTCCATTCTTCTTTCTCAAGATAGCTTTGGCTATTCGAGGTTTTTTGTATTTCCATACAAATTGTGAAATTATTTGTTCTAGCTCTGTGAAGAATACCGTTGGTAGCTTGATAGGGATTGCATTGAATCTATAAATTGCTTTGGGTAGTATACTCATTTTCACTATATTGATTCTTCCAATCCATGAACATGGTATATTTCTCCATCTATTAGTGTCCTCTTTGATTTCTTTCACCAGTGTTTTATAGTTTTCTATATATAGGTCTTTAGTTTCTTTAGGTAGATATATTCCTAAGTATTTTATTCTTTCCGTTGCAATGGTGAATGGAATTGTTTCCTTAATTTCTCTTTCAGTTTTCTCATTATTAGTGTATAGGAATGCAAGGGATTTCTGTGTGTTGATTTTATATTCTGCAACTTTATTATAACCGTTGATTAGTTCTAGTAATTTTCTGGTGGAATCTTTAGGGTTTTCTATGTAAAGGATCATGTCATCTGCAAACAGTGAGAGTTTTACTTCTTCTTTTCCAATGTGGATTCCTTTTATTTCTTTTTCTGCTCTGATTGCTGTGGCCAAAACTTCCAAAACTATGTTGAATAGTAATGGTGAAAGTGGGCACCCTTGTCTTGTTCCTGACTTTAGAGGAAATGCTTTCAATTTTTCACCATTGAGGATAATGTTTGCTGTGGGTTTGTCATATATAGCTTTTATTATGTTGAGGTATGTTCCTTCTATTCCTGCTTTCTGGAGAGTTCTTATCATAAATGGATGTTGAATTTTGTCAAAGGCTTTCTCTGCATCTATTGGGATAATCATATGGTTTTTGTTTTTCAATTTGTTAATGTGGTGTATAACATTGATTGATTTGCGGATATTGAAGAATCCTTGCATCCCTGGGATAAAGCCCACTTGGTCATGGTGTATGATCTTTTTAATGTATTGTTGGATTCTGATTGCTAGAATTTTGTTAAGGATTTTTGCATCTATGTTCATCAGTGATATTGGCCTGTAGTTTTCTTTTTTTGTGGGATCTTTGTCAGGTTTTGGTATTAGGGTGATGGTGGCCTCATAGAATGAGTTTAGAAGTTTACCTTCCTCTGCAATTTTCTGGAAGAGTTTGAGCAGGATAGATGTTAGCTCCTCTCTAAATTTTTGGTAGAATTCAGCTGTGAAGCTGTCTGGACCTGGGCTTTTGTTTGCTGGAAGATTTTTGATTACAGTTTCAATTTCCGTGCTTGTGATGGGTCTGTTAAGATTTTCTATTTCTTCCTGTTCCAGTTTTGGAAAGTTGTACTTTTCTAAGAATTTGTCCATTTCTTCCACATTGTCCATTTTATTAGCATATAATTGTTGATAGTAGTCTCTTATGATCCTTTGTATTTCTGTGTTGTCTGTTGTGATCTCTCCATTTTCATTTCTAATTTTATTGATTTGATTTTTCTACCTTTGTTTCTTGATGAGTCTGGCTAATGGTTTGTCAATTTTATTTATCCTTTCAAAGAACCAGCTTTTGGCTTTGTTGATTTTTGCTATGGTCTCTTTTGTTTCTTTTGCATTTATTTCTGCCCTAATTTTTAAGATTTCTTTCCTTCTACTAACCCTGGGGTTCTTCATTTCTTCCTTTTCTAGTTGCTTTAGGTGTAGGGTTAGTTATTTATTTGACTTTTTTCTTGTTTCTTTAGGTATGCCTGTATTGCTATGAACTTTCCCCTTAGGACTGCTTTTAAAGTGTCCCACAGGTTTTGAGTTGTTGTGTTTTCATTTTCATTAGTTTCTATGCAAATTTTGATTTCTTTTTTTGATTTCTTCTGTGATTTGTTGGTTATTCAGTAGGGTGTTGTTCAGCCTCCATATGTTGGAATTTTTAATAGTTTTTCTCCTGTAATTGAGATCTAATCTTACTGCATTGTGGTCAGAAAAGATGCTTGGAATGATTTCTATTTTTTTGAATTTACCAAGGCTAGATTTATGGCCCAGGATGTGATCTATCCTGGAGAAGGTTCCATGTGCGCTTGAGAAAAAGGTGAAATTCATTGTTTTGGGATGAAATGTCCTTTAGATATCAATTAGGTCTAACTGGTCTATTGTATCGTTTAACATTTGTGTTTCCTTGTTAATTTTCTGTTTCGTTGATCTATCCATAGGTGTGAGTGGGGTATTAAAGTCTCCCACTATTATTGTGTTATTGTTAATTTCTCCTTTCATACTTGTTAGCATTTGTCTTACATACTGCGGTGCTCCCGTGTTGGGTGCATATATATTTATAATTGTTATATCTTCTTCTTGGATTGATCCTTTGATCATTAGGTAGTGACCATCTTTGTCTCTTTTCACAGCCTTTGTTTTAAAGTCTATTTTATCTGATATAAGTATTGCTACTCCTGCTTTCTTTTGGTCCCTATTTGCATGGAAAATCTTTTTCCAGCCCTTCACTTTCAGTCTGTATGTGTCCCCTGTTTTGAGGTGGGTCTCTTGTAGACAACATATGTAGGGGTCTTGTTTTTGTATCCATTCAGCCAGTCTTTGTCTTTTGGTCGGGGCATTCAACCCATTTACATTTAAGGTAATTACTGATAAGTATGATTCCGTTGCCATTTACTTTATTGTTTTGAGTTCGAGTTTATACACTGTTTTTGTGTTTCCTGTCTAGAGAATATCGTTTAGTATTTGTTGGAGAGCTGGTTTGGTGGTGCTGAATTCTCTCAGCTTTTGCTTGTCTGAGAAGCTTTTGATTTCTCCTTCATATTTGAATGAGATCCTTGCTGGGTACAATAATCTGGGCTGTAGGTTATTTTCTTTCATCGCTTTAAGTATGTCTTGCCATTCCCTCCTGGCTTGAAGAGTTTCTATTGAAAGATCAGCTGTTATCCTTATGGGAATTCCCTTGTGTGTTATTTGTTGTTTTTCCCTTGCTGCTTTTAACATTTGTTCTTTGTGTTTGATCTTTGTTAATTTGATTAATATGTGTCTTGGGGTGTTTCTCCTTGGGTTTATCCTGTTTGGGACTCTCTGGGTTTCTTGGACTTGGGTGATTATTTCCTTCCCCATTTTAGGGAAGTTTTCAACTATTATCTCCTCAAGTATTTTCTCATGGTCTTTCTTTTTGTCTTCTTCTTCTGGAACCCCTATGATTCAAATGTTGTAGCATTTAATATTGTCCTGGAGGTCTCTGAGATTGTCCTCATTTCTTTTAATTCGTTTTTCTTTTATCCTCTCTGATTCATTTATTTCTACCATTCTATCTTCTAATTCACTAATCCTATCTTCTGCCTCTGTTATTCTACTATTGGTTGCCTCCAGAGTGTTTTTAATTTCATTTATTGCATTATTCATTTTATATTGACTCTCTTTTATTTCTTCTAGGTCCTTGTTAAACCTTTCTTCCATCTTCTCAATCTTTGTCTCCAAGCTATTTATCTGTGATTCCATTTTGATTTCAAGATTTTGGATCAATTTCACTATCATTATTCGGAATTCTTTATCAGGTAGATTCCCTATCTCTTCCTCTTTTGTTTGGTTTGGTGGGCTTTTATCCTGTTCCTTTGTCTGTTGGGTATTCCTCTGTCTCTTCATCTTGTTTAAATTGCTGAGCTTGGGGTGTCCTTTCTGTATTCTGGCAGTTTGTGGAGTTGTCTTTATTGTGGCGTTTCCTCGCTCTGTGTGGGTTTGTACAGGTGGCTTGTCAAGGTTTCTTGGTTAGGGAAGCTTGTGTCGGTGTTCTGGTGAGTGGAGCTGTATTTCTTCTCTCTCCTTTCAAAGACTTGGGTTGCTTTTCTGGGTGCCTGATGTCCTCTGCTGGCTTTCAGAAGTTGTTTTGTGGAATTTACTCGGCGTTTAAATGTTCTTTTGATGAACTTGTGGGGGAGAAAGTGTTCTCCCCGTCCTACTCCTCCGCCATCTTAGCTCCTCCCCTGGTTTTGTCTGTTTTAAACAGAATATTTGATTAACTCTGACTCTACCTTTATCTAGTCACCCTGGATAATGCAGTGTTACTTGTAGTATTAATAAAAAAGGATGTCAGACAACCAAAATTATTAGCAAATACTGATATAAAAATCAGTAAAACACACCTATGATAAAATAGAACAGAAGGTTAAATTGGCAGTTTTTAAAACTGATACTGAAATGATTTTTTTTGACCTTGAGAAATTCTTTGGTATGACATACCCTTTGAAAATTATTTTTAACTAACTTTATTGAGATATAATTATATACCACAAAATTCATCCATTTTGGGTAAGTGATTTTTTTTTAAGTAAATTTACTGAGTTGTACAACCATCACTGTCAACTAGTTTTAGAACATTTTCATCTTCTACCCAAAATCTGTCATTCCATTTTCAGTTAGTACCCATTTTTACTCCCAGCCATAGACAACTACTAATCTCCTATTTTCTGTCTCTATAAATTTGCCTTTTTAGGATGTTTCACATAAAAAGAATCATACATTTTTGTGTGTGTCTGGTTTCTTTTATTTAGCATAATATTTTATTTTTTTAATTATTTGAATATTTTTGCTATAAGATAAAAATTTTATTCTAAAATGAGAATCAGAGCTTGTTCATTTAAAATGAAACATTAGGAATAGAAATCCTGTTTAGAATTAAAATGGAAACCTTATTATGTGTGACCAAAAACAAAAGGTAAACTCTTGGTATATGGGTTTTCAAAATTGGGGGAAAAAAGTCCCTCATTCATTCTTTCGTATTAATGCTGAGAAGGTTAAGTGTGTGCATCTGTGTGCATACATACATAATACATATGTTCTTGAATACATCTGTATTTAACCTGAATGAAGGTTGAATGGTATTTTTGGTCAGGTTCCACTAGATAATGCTCTAGTACAAACAGCCTCAAGTTCTTAGTGGCTTATCTACAGTAAAGACTTCTTTCTTCCTCGTGTATATGTCAACTGTGTCTGACTGTGAGTCTGGTCCAGGCTTTGGGTCTACTTCATCTGGGGATAAAGACTGAAGAAGTGATGCTAATTAGGTCAAGTCATTCCTGTGTCAGAGGGAAAAGAATACGAGGACTGGCGGAAGCAGGCAGTGGCTTCCGGATCTTCTGTCCAGACACATGACACCATCCACAGATTCACTGGGATGGGGAACAATTTTGCTTTCATAAGGAGGCACTGAAAGTTACCTGGCAATTGACCAGGAGATATATCCCTTTCACAGAAAGACAAGAGATCATTGGGAACAATCATGCCATCTCCACAAAGGTTTTGTGGCAAATCTAGTGTAAATGGCATGTTGAACCTTTCTGAATAAGGAAAGCTAATTTTTTTCTATAGCGTATTAAATACAAGCAAGACAGTTTTCCACTAGATAAGAAATTACTCAACCATAATTGAGATGAATGGAAAGACATTAGTCATGATTAATAACCTGCAATTGGTTAATGCTCATGAATAATCTGAGGAAGATCATACAGACCCTTAACAACCTCTAGCTGTGCAACTGGCGCCTTACTTTGGATTTCAGGTGCAGCGTTCATTTATCGTGGAGTTCTCCATTCCCTTCTTTTCAAGACCTATCAGATGAAAATGTGAATACTTCAAATTCTGCCACAGTAAATGTCAATATAAGTTTTGTTGGTTATACCTTCATCAAAGCCTCTGTTCTACCTGTTTGCCTCCTTTCTGGTCCCTCAGCATCCTGAGTGCTTTCCTGCTGTAGGCATTATTGGTTTCCTGGACCGGAATCCACTTTCCTCGGTGTATTTCATGGCTGACTCCTTCTCACTTCACTTCTTTAAAGACACCTTCCCTGATAGCTCTCTCAAAAGCATTCCTTTCACTCCTTGCCTTAAACACTCCAGCAAATCACTCTACTTTCTCCAGAATTTACTCTTTCTTTGTATCTGGACTTATCTTATTTTTCTGTAGTTTTATTTGTTTATTATCTGTTACCCTCTCTGCTAATTACAGTGTAAGCTTCATGAGAGAAGGCATCATGGCAGCCAGTCTTGACCACTATAGAATCCCCAGCCCAGCGCTTAACACATTGTTGACATTCAATGAACCTTTGTTAAATGAAATAAAATTGCTATGCTAGGTGCTTTTTGTGTGTGCATATGGGTAGTGGCAGCCGAATCTTGGCTCTTCCAGTTAAGAAATAAGTGATTATCCCTATACTACAAACTGGGCTTGCCAGGTGGCACTAGTGGTAAAGAACCTGCCGCCAATACAGGAGACCTTGGAGACTCAGGTTCGATCCCTGGGTAGGGAAGATCTCCTGGAGGAGGGCATGGCAACCCACTCCAGTTTTCTTGCCTGGAGAATCCCATGGACAGAGGAGCCTGGAGATCTACAGTCCATGGGGTTGCACAGAGTCATATGTGACTGAAGCAACTGAGCACACAAAATCCATTTTAGCCAACTAGTGTACTTCTTGGGAATCATTTTTTATTATATCCCTGAGTTGGGTGTGCAGTGTTATCTCCCCATGGGACATATTTTCAACCTCTTTGGGAGTTCTGATTAGTATAATTGCTTTTTCTTGGCTTGCTCTGCTTCCAGTTAGTCATCACAGGAATCTACAATAGTAGAACAATAGTAGATTAGTAGTAGTAATAGTTGGCTGATACTATGTTTCATATATGTATCCATTACCACAGACTTATTTTAAAACAAATTTAGTAGACTTATCATTTATGGATTTGACATTTATGGCTTTAAATGTCTTTTACGTGGAATGATGTGACAGATCTCGAAGCCATACATATAAATGCATCTATGATTTGAAGGACACAATGGCAGATTCTCAACGGTCTTTCAGTCTTCATGTTTTACTTATTTTTTTCTTTCTTTTTTACTTGTCCTTGTTTCATATGTAGTAATCATTACTGAGGTGATAAAAATATTATTTTGTGAGTATATTTGTATACATATCCAAGTGTTAAGAAAAAATCCCTAAAAGTTATGCAGATGCTAAAAATCTGAAACTTATTTTGACTTCTATGTACCAACCAAAGGGCTTCCCAGGTGGTGCTAGTGGTAAAGAACCTGTTTGCAAATGCAGGAGACCTAAGAGATGTGGGTTCAATCCCTGGGTTGTATGGCTGTTTTCAAGAAAAAAATCTCACTAAAATTTTTTGGTGTGTCCGCTATGCAGTGGGCTTCACAGGTGGCGCAGTGGTAAAAAATCTGCCTACCAATGCAGGAAACGCAAAAGACACAGGTATGATCCCTGGGTTGGGAAGACCCCTTGGGGTAGACAATGGCAACCCATTCCAGTATTCTTGCCTGGAGAATTCCATGGATAGAGGAGCCTGGCAGTCTACAGTCCATGGGGTCTCAAAGAGTCAAACATGACTGAAGCAACTTAGCATATGTGCACCAAAAGTGAAGAGGATTTAATTTTTAGTTTTAAGTTTCATGAGAAAATTGTGGAAAGAAAATTAGTGGACTGTTTTCAATAATCAAGAATATATCCTTATCCTATTTGAACTGCCTTTTATAAAACTTTAAAAATTATTTTTAATATAGAATATTTTCATGTATACAAAAGAATGTGTATATATACATATGTATCCATATTACATCTATCACTATAGGTAATATAACTATTGATATAGTAATATCTATAACTATATGATATCTACAGGGGCAAACAATCTGTGTGGCCAAATCTGGTCTGCATTTTGTTCGCAAATAAAGGTTATTGGCATGTAACCACACCCATTGATTTACATATTGTCTGTGACTACTTTCACAGTGTAGTGCCCAAGGTAAGTAATTATCACAGAGACCAGATGGCCTGTAAGACCCAAATTTATTATCTGGCCCTTTATGGAAAATATTTGCAGACTCTTAGTAATAGAATAATAATATTGCATCCACCACTAGCTTAGGAAATAAAGCATAACCTCAAATTTTGGTACAAATATGCCTTAGAGATATTGCAGGTTCCGTTTGAGACCGTCACAATAAAGCCAATATTGCCATGAAATGAGTCACCCAGTTTTCATTTTTTTCAGTGCATATGACAGTTATGTTTATGCTGCAGTCAGTTACGTGTGCAAAAAATATGCATACCTTAATTTAAAAATACTTTATTGCTAAAAATTATGTTAACCCTAATCTAAGTTTTCAATGAACCATAATCCTTTTACTGCTTAAGGGGCCTGCCTCAGTTTTGGTGGCTGCTTACTGATCAGAGTAGTGGTTGCTGACAGTTGGGGTGACTATGGCAATTTCTTAAAATAGACAACCGAATGAGGTTTGCCACATCAATTGACTCCTCCTTTCACAAATGATGTCTCTGTAGCATGCAATCCTGTTTGGTAGCATTTTACTCATAGAAGAACTTCTTTCAATGCTGGAGTCAGTCCTTTCAAACCCTGCCTCTGGTTTATCACTAAGTGTATCGATTTATGTAATAGTCTAAATCCTTTGTTGTCATTTCAACAGTCTTCTCAGCATTTTCACCAGGAGTAGATTCCATCTGAGGAAACCACTTCTTTGCTTATCCATAAGAAACAACTTCTCATCTACTCATGTTTAATCATGGCATTGTAGCATTTCAGTTACATCTTTAGGCTCCATTTCTAATTCCAGTTTTCTATCTGTATATACCACATTTTCAATTATTTCCTCCACTGAAGTCTTGAACCTCTCAAAGTCATCCATGAGGATTGGAATTAACCTTTTCCAAATTCTGTGAATGTTTATGTTTTCACTGCTTCTCATGAATCACAGATGTTCCTAGTGGCATCTAGAATGGTGAAATTGTTCCAGAAGGCTTTCACTTTCCTTTGCCCAGATCCATCAGAGAAATCCCTGTCTATGGCAGCTATCGCCTTGTGAAATGTAGACTTCAGTACTGAATGTGCTTCAGTACATGTGCTTCAGTAATGTACTTCAGTAATAAGTCTGAAAATAAGTCTTGGAAGTCTTTAATCTATGACCTGAATAATGGATGTTGTATTGGTAAGAATGAAAACATTAATCTCCTTACACATCTTCATCAGAGCTCTTGGGTGTCCAGGTGCATTGTCAATGAGCAGTAATATTTTGAAAAGAACTTTTTTTTCTGAGCAGTAGGTCTCAACAGTGGGCTTACAATATTCAGTAAACCATGTTGTAAACAGATTGGCTCTCATTTAGGCTTTGTGGTTCCATTTATAGAGCATGTGCATACTCAGTTGCTTCAGTCGTGACTCTTTGTGACCCCATGGACTGTATGTAGCCCACCAGGCTCCTCTGCCCATGGGATTCTCCAGGCAAGAATACTGGAGTGGGTTGCCATGCCCTTCTCCAGGGGCTCTTCCCGACCCAAGAATTGAACCCTTGTCTCCTGTGTCTCTTGCATTGCAGGCAGATTCTTTACCACTGAGCTACTGGGAAAAACCTCTTTTATAGAGCATAGGCAGAATCAATTTAGCATCATTCTTAAGGTCCCTAAGCTATTCAGAATAGTAAACGAGCATTGACCCTCAACTTAAAGTTACCACCGGCATTAGCCGCTAAGAAGCGCTTTAAAGCCAGACATTGACTTCTCTGCTCTAGCTATGAAAGTCTTAGATGGCATCTTCTTCCAATAGAAGGCTGTTTCATCTTCATTGAAAATCTGTTGTTTAGTGTTGCCACCTTCATTAATGAACTTAGCTAGGTCTTCTGGATAGTTTGCTGCAGCTTCTACTTTAGCAAGTTGATGCTTCACCCTGTATTTTTATGTTACAGAGATGGCTTCTTTTCTTAAAGCTCATAAACCAGCCTCTGCTAACTTCATACTTTTCTTCTTCAGCTTCCTCACCTCTTTCAGCCTTCATGGAATTAAAGAGAGTTGAGGCCTTGTTCTGGATTAGTTTTTGGCTGAAGAGAATGTTGTGGCTGGATGTTCTATCCAGATCTCTAATATTTTCTCCATATCAGTCATAAGGCTGTTTCACATTCTTATCATCTATGTGTTCACTAAAGTAGCCCTTTAAATTTCCTTCAAGAACTTTTTCTTTGCATTCACAACGTGGCTAACTGGCACAGGAGACCTAGCTTTCAGTCTATCTTGATTTTCAGCACGCTTTCCTCACTAAGCTTGATTATTCCTGGTTTTTTATTTAAATTGAGTCTTGAGTCTCTTCCTTTCACTTGAAAAGGACTAATGGCTTTTGGCACTGAGTTGTGTCCGACTCTTCGTGACCCCATGGACTGTTGCCCTCCAGACTTCTCCGTCCATGGGATTTCCCAGGTAAGAATACTGGACTGGGTTGCTATTTCCTTCTCCAGGGGATTTTCCTGACCCTGGGATCGAATACGGGATTGAACCCACATTTCCTGCTTGTAGGCAGATTCTTTACTGCTGAGCCATCAGGGAAGCCCATGGTAGGATTATTACTTGACCTGTTTCAGTATTGAATCTCGGAATAGGGAGGCTCAAGGTGAGGGAGAGAAATGGGGGGGGCAACCAGAGGGTGGAGCAGTTAGAATGGAAACTTTTATCAAGTTCATATCTTATATGGACGTGGTTTGTGGCTTCCCGAAACAATTAAAATAAGAGATCACTGATCACAGATTACCATAACATATAGTAATAATGAAAACATTTGAAATAGAATTGCAGGAATTACCCAAATGTGACACAGAGGCATGAAGTGAGCAAATGCTGTTGGGAAAAATGGTACGTATAGACTTGTTCAATGCAGACTTGCCAAAACCCTTCAATTTGTGAAAAACATGGTATCTGTGAGGTACAGTAAAATGAAGCTGGATAAAATGAGGCATACCTGCATTCTCTGTGTGGACCTCCCAAGATGCTCTCTCTCTCTTGCTTAAAAGAATATAATAATTTGGGTTTTGTTTTTTTCATTCATTTGGTTTTCATAAAAGTGATGGTCCTAAATGAAGAATGGTTTGACGTATGATATTTAGACTTCACAGTGCAAAAGTGTTACACATTCAGTAAAAACCATACTGTGAATTTTGATCTATTCTTGGGTAGTAGTAGATAAGCTTTCCTGGAGCTGGGTAGCAGCAGCAAGCCACAGCTCCCAGCCAGCCACACCATCACGAGTGGAAACAACCATACACTTACAAACATTCTGTGCCTGGACAGACATTCTGTTTTTCTTTTTCAGGCAACATTCAATAAAGTACATGAGATACTCAATACTGTAAGATTCAGTTCAGTTCAGTTGCTCAGTCTCGTCTGACTTTTTGAGACCCCATGGACTACAGGACACCAGGCTTCCCTGTTCATCACCAACTCCAGAGCTTACTCAGACTCATGTCCATTGAGTCGGTGATGCCATCCAACCATCTCATCCTCTGTCATCCCCTTCTCTTCCTGGCTTCAATCTTTCCCAGCATATGGGTCTTTTCCAGTGATTCAGTTCTTTGCATCAGGTGGCCAAAGTAATGGAGTTTCAGCTTCAGCATCAGTCCTTCCAATGACTATTCAGGACTGATTCCTTTAGGATTGACTGGTTTTATCTCCTTGCAGTCCAAGGGGCTCTCGAGAGTCTTCTCCAGCACCACAGTTTAGAAGCATCAGTTCTTTGGCGCTCAGCTTTCTTTATAGTCCAACTCTCAAATCCATACATGACTGCTGAAAAAACCATAGCTTTGACTAGATAGACCTTTGTTGGCAAAGTAATGTCTCTGCTTTTTAATATGCTGTCTAGGTTGGTCATAACTTTTCTTCCAAGGAGCAAGCATCTTTTAATTTCATGGCTGCAGTCGCCGTCTGCAGTGATTTTAGAGCCCCCAAAAATAAAGTCTCTCACTGTTTCCATTATTTCCCCATATATTTGCTGTGAAGTGATGGGACCAGATGCCATGATCTTACTTTTCTGAATGTTGAGTTTTAAGCCAACTTTTTCACTCTCCTCTTTCACTTTCATCAAGATTGGATTTGTATTAGATGATTTTGCCCAACTGTAGACTAATGTAAATGTTCCGATCATATTTAAGATAGGCTAGGATAAGCTGTCCAGAGAAGGCAATGGTATCCCACTCCAGTACTCTTGCCTGGAGAATCCCATGGATGGAGGAGCCTGGTAGGCTGCAGTCTATGGGGTCGCTAAGAGTTGGACATGACTGAGTGACTTCCCTTTCACTTTTCACTTTCATACATTGGAGAAGGAAATGGCAACCCACTCCAGTGTTCTTGCCTGGAGAATCCCAGGGATGGGTGAGCCTGGTGGGCTGCCGTCTATGGGGTCACCCAGAGTCGGACACGACTGAAGTGACTTAGCAGCAGCAGCAGGATAAGCTGTCATGTTCAGGAGGTTAGGTTTATTAAATACTTTTTGAATTACAGTATTTTCAATTTTCAGTGGGTTTATAGGGATGTAACCCCACTGTAACAGGAAGATCTGTGTATGTATTTGAAGCAATATCTGTTGAAGATTTTTCTGAATTTTGATATTGTATGTTTAGGACTTTAAAAAATGATGTTGCCCTGTGTGAATTCTTCTCTTATTTGCTTTTCCCCCTAATATTTAGCTCATAATTTATCTTATATTTATCAATGGCCTTATATGAAGTTGTAGTTGATTTCCTATTTTCTTTAAAAGATTTCTTTTATTTATTTGGCTGGATTGGGTCTCAGTTATGGCAACGGGATCTTTGTTGCATCATATAGGTTCTTTCATTGTGGAGCAAGGATTCTCTAGTTGTGGTGCATGGGATCTTAGTTTGCTAACCAAGGACTGAACCCATGTACCCTGAATTGCAAGGCAGATTCTTAACCCCTGGACTACCAGGGAAGTCCCTGTGGTTGGTTTTCATTGCTGTGTAGTATACGTAACCTTGTGTGCGTGTACCACAATTTATCTATCTATTCTGGGCTGCTCTGAATGTTTTTGTAGTGCCTTAGGTTGTATCTACTACATGACAATGTTTTGACCATAGAAATTGTTGTATTCTTGTTTTAGATTTCTATTTAATTTCATGGGAAACTGAAAAAGTGAATTCCGTGATAATGCCCAGTACATATGACTTACTGGCTATTGTTGTTGCTGTTGCCCCCAGTTGTGTCCGACTCTTTGCGACCCCATGGACTGTAGCTTTCCAGGCCTCCTTGTCCTTCACCATCTCCCTGAGTTTGCCCAAGTTCATGTTCACTGCATCCGTGACACCATCCAGCCATCTTATCCTCTGATGCCCTGTTCTCCTTCTGCCCTCAATCTTTCCCAGTGTCAGAGACTTTTCCAGAATCCTGTGTTCGCATCAGTTCAGTTCAGTTCAGTCGTTCAGTCATGTCCGACTCTGCGACTCCATGAATTGCAGCGCGCCAGGCCTCCCTGTCCATCACCAACTCACAGAGTTCACCCAAACTCATGTCCATTGAGTCAGTGATGCCATCCAGCCATCTCATCCTCTGTCGTCCCCTTCTCCTCCTGTCCCCAATCCCTCCCAGCATCAGAGTCTTTTCCAGTGAGTCAACTCTTTGCATGAGGTGGCCAAAGTATTGGAGTTTCAACGTCAGCATCAGTTCTTCCAAAGAAATCCCAGGGCTGATCTCCATTAGAATGGACTGGTTGGATCTCCTTGCAGTCCAAGGGACTCTCAAGAGTCTTCTCCAACACCACAGTTCAAAAGCATCAATTCTTCGGCACTCAGCTCTCTTCACAGTCCAACTTTCACATCCATACTTGACCACTGGAAAAACCATAGCCTTAACTAGATGGACGTTTGTTGGTAATGTCTCTGCTTTTCAGTATGCTATCTAGGTTGGTCATAACTTTCCTTCCAAGGAGTAAGCGTCTTTTAATTTCATGGCTGCAATCACCATCTGCAGTGATTTTGGAGCCCCAAAAATAAAGTCTGACACTGTTGCCACTGTTTCCCCATCTATTTGCCATAAAGTGATGGGACTGGATGCCATGATCTTCGTTTTCTGAATGTTGAGCTTTAAGCCAACTTTTTCACTCTCCTCTTTCACTTTCAAGAGGCTTTTTAGTTCCTCTTCATTTTCTGCCATAAGGGTGGTGTCATCTGCATATGTGAGGTTACTGATATTTCTCCTGGCAATCTTGATTCCAGCTTGTACTTCTTCCAGCCCAGCATTTCTCATGGTGTACTCTGCATATAAGTTAAATAAGCAGGGTGACAATATACAGCCTTGACATACTCCTTTTCCTGTTTGAAACCAGTCTGTTGTTCCATGTCCAGTTCTAACTGTTGCCTCCTGACCTGCATATAGGTGTCTCAAGAGGCCGGTCAGGTGGTCTGGTTGGTATTCCCATCTCTTTCAGAATTTTCCACAGTTTATTGTGATCCACACAGTCAAAGGCTTTGGAATAGTCAATAAAGCAGAAATTCAGATAACCAAAATACTGGAGCTTCAGCTTCAGCATCAGCATCGGTCCTTTCAGTGAATATTCAGGGTTGATCTCCCTTAAGATCAGCCTACTGGCAGTTAGGTGGTGGTCAAATGCTGTCTCCTCTACTTATTAAAATAGCAGTTAGAGTTTGAACAAGTGATTTAACCTGGTTCCTCATTTGAAAACAGGTAAATTAGCAGCTACTCAGTAGTATTATTACCTAGTTTACAAAAGGGGAAGAAGTAGAACATATTCTACAGGGTCATGGTAATATTTGCATAATTCACATAAAGCCTTCAAGCAGACAGTGTCTATATACATCACATTTATTTGTCTCTTTTTATCCTCTTCTTAATCATCTGAAATCCAAGATGAAATATGACGTCTCTGAGGTTACAAAGGAGAAAACTGAATCTCAGAAAAGTAACATGACTTCACCTGGTTCACACGGCTAGTGTATGTCTGAACTTCAATAAACAATCTGCCTACAATACAGGAGACTGAGGTTTGAGCCCTGGATCAGGAAGATCCCCTGAAGACCTGAAGAGGAAATGGCATCCCACTCCAGTTTTCTTGCTTGAAGAATCTACAGGCAGAGGAGCCTGGTGGGCTACAGTCTGTGCCATCACAAAGAGTCGGACACAGCTGAGTGACTAACACCTTGACTGCCTAACCTTTTGCTTTTACCACTTTTCTTTTTGTCCAGAGGGGAAAATTTTATCAAATAAAATTATTTGTGACATTTCTATGGTTAATCTCTAACTTTATAGTGCAAAACCCCTGAAAAAGCCCAAGTATATTCAAGGCAACACTGTTAGAAAATAGAAAAAAAAAAAGGGTAAATAAATTATGTTATATGCATACAAGAGTATATATACTGCATCACACTGGAAATTATGTCAAACAAGATTATTGAGTGTTGTATGCCCCTTTATAGAACCCGACACAGGCTGGCTTTTCCCCCAATCACATTTTCAACAGTGTTCCACAGAAGGCCTTTCTAATTTTTATTATTATTATAAGCAGGCAGATTGGAAGGAGTTGTAAACCAAAACACAGCTGGTAAGTCTAAATTTAGGCCCATCAAGATGAGTGTCCCTCATAACAACATGGTTTCTCAAACTCCTTCCATGGTAAGTTGCATTTTACCAGATGTCTCTTGGTGTACGTGTTTCTTGTACATCAGCAATTTTATTTGCATGGCCTTTTCATGCCAGTATTCTGATTTATCACACTTCTCACATTGATTTTTTCCCCCCTCTGCTTGTAAAAAGAAAATAGCTGTTTGTGCACAGATGGTGGATGCAATTTAGTATTATCAGAGTAATTCATGTTATATTTATGAGATGTTCTGGAGTCGAGTCTTAGGGAGGGATGTTAAGGAAGGGCACTTCTCAGAGAGGTCATATCTTACCTTTCAACCTGTTTCTTACGGAGTTTATCTCCTGAGCACCCAAATATTGGCAGGCCGTTGTTTGTTTTAAATTTCAGCTGTGTATTTTATTTATTTCAGTAGTAGAACTTTGGAACCATCAAATAGCATTAAAGGAGGGAGGCAAAAGCATTTTTCAGAAATTATTGAAGTTGATTGTTAACTGGTTAAAAAAAATGAATGGATCAAAGATTGAATGTTTTAATTATAATTCCTTCCTTCCTTTCTACCCTTACTTTCTTCTCTACATATTTATTCTGTGCCATTCTGTATACAGAAGTGCTCATTTGCTAGGGCTGCCATGGTGAAATACCACAGACTAAGTGTCTGAA
This sequence comes from Bos indicus x Bos taurus, assembly GCF_003369695.1. Classification (NCBI taxonomy): domain Eukaryota; kingdom Metazoa; phylum Chordata; class Mammalia; order Artiodactyla; family Bovidae; genus Bos; species Bos indicus x Bos taurus. The sequence continues at coordinate 44,773,483 of NC_040078.1, read as the reverse complement.
ATAAACAAATTAATTTTCTCACAGTTCTGGAAGCTAGAAGTCTGAAATGAAGGTGTCAGCAGGGTTGGTTCCTTCTGAATGTGTGAGGGAAGGATCTCTTCCTGCCTCTCCACTTGGCTGGTAGATGGCTGTCTTCTCCCTGTGTCTCATAACATGCATGTCTTTGTCCAAATTCCCCCCTTTTTGTAAAGATCCCAGTCATATTGCATTAGGACGCACTTCAGTGACCTCATTTTAACTTAATTTCCTTTGTGAAGCTCCTATCCCCCAAAAAGGTCACATTTTGAGGTGACAGGGTTCGGAGTTCAACATATCAATTTTGGGAGGACATGGTTCAACCCACAGCAGATACTTACAATAAAACAAAAGTAACAACAAGGAAAACTTACCCTTATTTCATAAGTGAGTTTGTCAATAAATTGCAGCATGATGCTGCTGCTGCTAAGTCGCTTCAGTTGTGTCCGACTCTGTGCGACCCCATAGACAGCAGCCGACCAGGCTCCCCCGTCCCTGGGATTCTCCAGGCAAGAACACTGGAGTGGGTTCCCATTTCTTTCTCCAATGCATGAAAGTGAAAAGTGAAAGTGAAGTCGCTCAGTCGTGTCTGACTCCTAGAGACCCCATGGACTGCGGCCTACCAGGCTCCTCCGTCCATGGGATTTTCCAGGCTAGCACAGTGCTAATGTCCATTTATTTTGGGAAAGTCATCTACATGGTTTTTCTTATAGTGAATGTGCTAATTTGGAATCAGAATAAAAGACAGTGCCATCTTGGTTGTTTCCATGTCTTAGCTATTGTAAACAATGCTGCCACGAATATTAGGGTGCATGTGTCTGTTTGAATTATGGTTTTCTCAGGGCATATGCCCATTAGTGAGATTTTTGGGTCATATGGTAATTCTCTTTCAGTTTTTTAAGGAATCTCCATACTGTTCTCCATAGCAGCTGTGTCAATTTACATTCCCACCAACGGTACAAGAGGGTTCCCTTTTCTCCACATCCCTTTGTAGATTTTTTTAATGGTGGCCGTTCTGACTGATGTGAGGTGATACCTCATTGTAGTTTTTGTTTGCATTTCTCTAATCATGAGTGATGTTGAGCATCTTTTCCTGTGTTTGTTGGCCATGTGTATGTCTTCTTTAGAGAATTGTCTGTTTAGGTCTTCCACCCATTTTTTGAGCTCTGTGACAACCTAGAGAGGTGGGTGGTGGGAGGGCAGTTCAGGAGGGAGGGCATATAAGTGTACCTGGGGCTGATTTCATGTTGATGTATGGCAGAGACCAACATGATACTGTAAAGCAGTTATCCTCCAAAGGAGGTGGGGGACCTATCAAAAAAGAGAGAGACTTCCTGCAACAATGTGGCTTCCTTCTCTATTGTGCATATTCAGATTTTCGCCTGAAACCATCCCTAGATGTTTTGGTGTATGCCTCAGTGTGTGTCTGTGTGCTCACTATGCTCGCTATAAGTATTCAGTGTTGTTTAAGAAGGTTAAGCATGCAAATAATTTCCCCTCTGCTTTAATCTCTTGAAAGGAAAAAAAAAAAAAATGAAAAGATGTATTTTCACTGTCTGAAATATCATAAGATAATGGACATATAACCAAATACAAAGAATGAACAAATGTATAAATGAAGTTGAGGGCAGGGGAAGGAAGAGAGAGAACTAGAGAAGAAAGAGGCATGCATTATCGTGGAGGTGAGACCTTTGGAAAGAACAAATTTTAACGATCCATTTCTCCTGAAAAGCATCAACCACAAAAGGTTAAATGGAGTTCTTTTTGGTTAATTACTTCTTTGGATCTTCTCAAACACTTATTTTCTTCACTTATTCATGTCCAAATGTAAATCTTTTAAGTATCGTCAGTGTATTTTCTTTTCCTTTTTCTTTGAAGTGAATATAAAACTCTTTGAATAGTCAGTTTTATTGAGGTTTTAAGAATGTTTCTGAGTGATTCATAGTAATTTAAATCTTTCTACTGAAATCTTGGAGGTTGCTAAATTTCAGCCTGTAATTTTCTTCCTTTGCTAGATATTGAAGCATATTTTTATGACACCACACTACACTCATTGGAATTGTGAGCCTTTGTAAATTCATGCAGATCTTTCCCACTGTACAAAAGGATGCATTTTAAGCAGAAGAAATAGAATGCTAAATTATGTAGTAGGTAAAAGAAGTGGGTTGTGGTAAGTCAAAAGGGTGACTACAAAGAATGCCAGAGCACGTGGTTGCATGCACTGTCAGTGAAATTTAATGCACATTTGCCCATCAAATTAAAATTTGTCAGCTTAGAAAACTATTATTTATATGAAATGAACATTGAGAGAGATTTTTGTACTTGCTGATTGCATGTTTATTTGGAACCTCTAAATTCTGTTGTAATAACTGCTTAGAATTCCATTGTGTTAGCATCCCATAATTTTGACAATCCCATTTTCTTGTGATTCTGGGCATATTTTTAAATTTCCTTTTGAACTATACAACTTTGATGAGTTCAGAAAAAAAATCAAGCAATCAAATGTGTAATCCAAGGTCTTCTGCCAAAATGGCCCTAGATACTCTTTTAACTTATTACAATGGTTCTTACTGTTTATGAACACATTAGATAGTGTTGACTCTAAACAATTAAAAATCTTTCTACAAAATAATACACATTTATTTTACAATATTTGTAAACACAGAAACTCAGACAGGAAAATATTAAACTCAAGAGGAATCCTGACACTTGAAATAACTTCTGTTAACTTTTTGGTATAATTTCCAAGTTCATGAGCACATGCATATTATGAGTCGCTCTTTGTTACTTTTTCTCTCATACCCTCTGAACCCCCTCTGTCATAAACACACAAGCACACATACATGCATTAGAATCTAGTTAAATACAAATTTTAGAAGCTGCTGTTTTCTCTTAGTAACACACTATGAACCTTTTCCCAAGTTTCTATATATTCTTCTAATACATTAATCACTTTACTGTATTCTATTATATGGATAGACTTTATTGTATTCTGTCATAGGGATATACTGTAGTTTATCTCACTGAACTTTTGTTGCAAGACATTTATCTCCATGTTTTTTGCGTGTCTGATCAACCCAACTGTGATTTGTTTTCTATTCCTAGGTCTAAATCATGCCTAACATGCATATATTTTCTAACATTTATATCTTATATTATAAATACCAGTCTTCTCTTAAAGGAACCAGAGCTCTTTCGATAAATGTCTGATTCCATGACTGGGGGCAGGGAAAATAAGTATAAGGTAAATCTGAAATATCTTTGATATGCCTGAAAATAAAGTGCTCAAGGGGTAATGAAGATTTCATCAAAAACATACAGATGCCAGTTTTAAGGAACTCCTACTAGGCAAGTTTTGGACACTTAGAACATCAAAATGAATTATATTAATGAATTATAACCCATTGAGTAAAATAGGTTATACTATACTTATAATTAATTGGCTAAATTAATACTCTTTATTCTCCTTAGTAGGAAATCTACTGATAATATCAAAATTGAAAAATTAGGAAAAGAGTATATGTGTTATTTTGAAGTAAAGAATGTAACAAGAAACAAATATAGCTAAGAGTTCTGAATTTACTTCTAAGGAGTATGAACTGATAATACGAATACCAGAACATGGGATGCTGCATTTTTATTTTTAATTTGTTTCATTTTATTTTAAGCCTTATTGAATAACTTGACTTTTGAAAACTATGAATATATTTTTTAATTTTGAAATAATTTCAGACTTGAAGTCTTGCAAGAATGCCACAAAGAATCTAGGTCTGCTGGTTATTTACCATTTCACAACATTTGCTTTCTGCCTCTCTGTAAATTGAGTAAATTGGAAACATATTTCTCATAATTAAATCTCTGTGTATTTTTGAAAACAAGGACACTCTCCTACATAATTACAGTGTAAGTATCTTACTCAGGAAATTAACATTGACATAATACTATTAATATATTCTAATCCACAGACCCTTTCAAAATTTTCCAGTTGTACCAAACATATCTCTTAGAGAGAAAAAAAACAAATGTTCTCAAAGGTTCTCCTCCTTTGGTACAGAATCCAGTCTAGGATCATGTGTTGCGTGGTGGTTGTCTCTTAGATGGTTGTCAGCAGTCTGGAATGGTTCGTTTTTTTTTCCATCATGGTATTAGCATGTCTCCTCGTCTCAGACATACTAATGTTTTTCTTCTTATTATCTTAATTTAACTATATCACCATTTTTAGTTAAATTTGGTATTAAGAGCAATTTATTTTTATTCACAGTCAAGGGATGTGATGACCTGTGATTACATTTTCATTCTTGTTCTTTTTGTTTTCCTTAGAGTTCATCATTCATTCATTTATTCATTTTTTTAAGGCCCTCCCTTTCTCCCTGTCTTGTTTTCTCTTCCTTTTCACTTTTTTTTGCATCAATCTTAATTCATTTACAAAGTCTAACATGGCACGCTTCCTTTCATTATGCTTAGAGGTATCAGATATTCTGTCAGTCTCCTTCCTTCCTTCTTTTCCTCTTTCTCTTTCCCTGCTTACTTTGCTCTTTCTCTTTCCTTTCTCCCTCTGTTATTATTTCCTCTTTATAACCTTGCCTCTCTGAAGTCTTTCAGCTCCTCTCTGTATAGGTTGTTCTCTAAGTCTGCTGCAAAACTGTCAACCTGGAACATTCTTCCACTGTCATCCCAGGAATTTCCTTTAATTCTCTTCTCTGTTGAATCTCCTGCTTTTAGATCCTATTTCTTCTTTCTTGGTATATGCCCTTATTTTGGAAAAGTGAAGTCCTCCAAAGAATGGATGCATGGGAAGTCAGATTTTGAAATCTTTCACACCTGAAATGGCTTTATTTTTCCTGTTTGAATTTCCTGTTTATTTTCCTTTCCTTGAATGACTGTTTATCTGGCTGTAAATAGTTCTAGGTAGAAAATACTTTCCTTTAAAAATTTTGAAGATACTAATTTATTATCATTTTGAGAAATCTGAAGGCATTCTGATTCCTGACATTCCTGTTGTATTTTGCCTGTTTATATTCTCTCTGGAATTTAGGCTTTCCTAAATTTTTTTCCTAAGCTTTTAGGAATTTAAAAACCTCTACGATTATGAAATGTCATGGTAATGGAAGCTTGTGGAAGCACTCCCCACCCCCACCATTGTCTTGTTCATTTTGAGGAGATCTGATAGACCCTGTCAATCTGGAAATATTTCTGTTTGGATTTACCTTCTTCATTTTCTGGAATTATTTTCAGTCAGGTTCTGTCTACCTGGATCCTTAAATTTTAAAAAATATCTTCTTTTCCTTCTCATATTCTTTTGGTCCAGCTTAGTTCCTGAGTTCTGTCTTTGGAACTTTCTGTTGAGTTTTTATCCTTTCATCATATTTCAGTTTTCATGAACCTCTTATATTTTTGGTGTCTCTGCTGTTCTCTGAATTCTTAAAAAATATAACACCTGTTTTCATTTATGAATTTGATTTCATTCTTATCTCTCATGCTTTCCTCTCTTGGTAAGCATTCTATTCTCTATTCTGTCTGCCTCTCATATTCTCTTTGTGAATCTTTCACCTCCGAGCCTTCCCACATGTTGAGATGTTTGGTGGTTCCTGCACCAGGTAATGAAAAGCCACGTTGACAGTCAGTGTTTTGCCAGGAAGGGGCTTCCCTGTAGGATTAGTATGCAGAGGCTTGGCTGATTCCCCAGGGCACTGCAGCTGTCAGTGTTTTCTTGGAATGGTCAGCTCAGAGAGGAAATCTCCACTATTATGTGCACTTTTCCATCTTGCTGCCACTTTCTTGGGGTCAAATGATGGGAAAGGACAGGATATCTTTCCATCCAGTATGTAGGACTGTCCCTTGATATCTGTATTTTCATAGGGCCTGTCTCTCCCTCCACCCTACCTGGTGTCCTTGAATTCAGAGGCACTCCAGGAAATTTCCAGTTTTCTGCAAAGCTGGGAAAGAAAAGTCACCTGATTGCATGGGGTATGTGAGGGAATCTGAGGTACCAAATCTCTTTTGTTTTATGAGCTTTTCAACCAATCCCCTTATTTAGCTCTATCAGCTTTCTGAGTCTACAGGTTTCTGGAACCTCTGCCTCTCGCGTCTCTCTGTGAGCCTCTGTCTCTGTGTGCCTCCTTCTTCCCAGTTAACCATCCTGTCCTTGGTTTACTTTAGCTTTTTTTTTAGTGGTAGCTTTTCAGTTACCTCTCAACCATCAGAGTTTCAGTTTCCAAAAGATAGTTTACTTCATGCTTCAGTTCAGTTCAGTTCAGTTCAGTCGCTCAGTCGTGTCCGACTCTGTGACCCCATGAACCGCAGCACGCCAGGCCTCCCTGTCCATCACCAACTCCCGGACTCCACCCAAACCCATGTCCATTGAGTCAGTGATGCCATCCAACAATCTCATCCTCTGTTGTCCCCTTCTCCTCCTGCCCTCAATCTTTCCCAGCATCAGGGTCTTCTCCAGTGAGTCAGCTCTTCACATCAGGTGGCCAAAGTTTTGGAGTTTCAGCTTCAACATCAGTCCTTCCAATGAACACTCAGGACTGATCTCCTTGAGGATGGACTGGTTGGATCTCCTTGCAGTCCAAGGGACTCTCAAGAGTCTTCTCCAACACCACAGTTCAAAAGCATCAATTCTTCGGTGCTCAGCTTTCTTTATAGTCCAACTCTCACATCCATACCTGACCACTGGAAAACCATAGACTTGACTAGATGGACCTTTGTTGGCAAAGTAATGTCTCTGCTTTTTAATATGCTGTCTAGGTTGGTCATAACTTTCCTTCCAAGGAGTAAGCATCTTTTAATTTCATGGCTACAACATCTGCAGTGATTTTGGAGCCCAGAAAAATAAAGTCAGCCACTGTTTCCACATCTATTTGCCATGAAGTGACGGGGCTGGAAGCCATGATCTTAGTTTTCTGAATGTTGAGCTTTAAGCCAACTTTTTCAGTCTCCTCTTTCACTTACATCAAGAGGCTCTTTAGTTCTTCTTCACTTTATGCCATAAAGGTGGTGTCACCTGCATATCTGAGGTTATTGCTATTTCTCCTGGCAATCTTAATTCCAGCTTGTACTTCATCCAGCCCAGCATTTCAAATGATGTATTCTACATATAGGTTAAATAAGTAGGGTGACAATATACAGCCTTGACATACTCCTTTTCCTATTTGGAACCAGTCTGCTGTTCCATGTCCAGTTCTATCTGTTGCTTCCTGACCTGCATACAGATTTCTCAAGAGGCAGGTCAGGTGCTCTGCTATTGCCATCTCTTTCAGAATTTTCCACAGTTTGCTGTGATCCACACAGTCAAAGGCTTTGGCATAGTCAATACAGCAGAAATAGGTGTTTTTCTGGAACTCTCTTGCTTTTTTGATGATCCAGCAGATGTTGGCAATTTGATCTCTGGTTCCTCTGCCTTTTCTAAAACCAGCTTGAACATTTGGAAGTTCACGGTTCACATATTGCTGAAGCCTGGCTTGGAGAATTTTGAGCATTAATTTACTAGCATGTGAGATGAGTGCAGTTGTGTGGTAGTTTGAGCATTCTTTTTTAGCATTGCCTTTCTTTGGGATTGGAATGAAAACTGACCTCTTCCAGTCCTGTGGCCACTGCTGAGTTTTCCAAATTTGCTGGCATATTAAGTGCAGCACTTTCACAGGATCATCTTTCAGAATTTGAAGTAGCTCAACTGGAATTCCATCACCTCCACTAGCTTTGTTCATAGTGATGCTTGCTAATGCCCACTTGACTTTACATTCCAGGATGTCTAGCTCTAGGTGAGTGATCACACCATCATGATTATCTGGGTCATGGAGATCTTTTTTGTACAGTTCTTTTGTGTATTCTTGCCACCTCTTCTTAATATTTTCTGCTTCTGTTAGGTCCATACCATTTCTGTCCTTTATCGAGCCCATCTTTGCATGAAGTGTTCCCTTGGTATCTCTAATTTTCTTGAAGTGATCTCTAGTCTTTCCCATTCTATTGCTTTCCTGTATTACTTTGCATTGATCACTGAGGAAGGCTTTCTTATCTCTCCTTGGTATTCTTTGGAACTCTGCATTCAAATGGGTATATCTTTCCTTTTCTCCTTTGCTTTTCACTTCCCTTCTTTTCACAGCTATTTGTAAGGCCTCCTCAGACAGCCATTTTGTTTTTTTTGCATTTCTATTTTTGGGGGATGGTCTTGATCCCTGTCTCCTGTACAATGTCCATGAACCTCCGTCCATAGCTTATCAGGTATTTTGTCTATCAGATCTAGTCCCTTAAATCTGTTTCTCACTTCCACTTTATAGTCATAAGGGATTTGATTTAGGTCGTACTTTAATGGTCTAGTGGTTTTCTCCACTTTCTTCAAATTCAGTCTTAATTTGGCAATAAGAAGTTCATGATCTGAGCCACATTTAGCTCCCAGTCTTGTTTTGCTGACTGTATAGATCTTCTCCATCTTTGGCTGCAAATAATATAATCAATCTGATCCGTGTCGACCATCTGGTGATGTCCATGAGTAGAGTCTTCTCTTGTGTTGTTGGAGGAGGGTGTTTGCTATGACCAGTGCATTCACTTGGCAGAACTCTATTAGCCTTTGCCCTGCTTCATTCTGTACTCCGAGGCCAAGTTTGCCTGTACTCCAGGTGTTTCTTGACTTCCTACTTTTGCATTCCAGTCCTCTAAAATGAAAAGGACATCTTTTTAGGGTGTTAGATCTAGAAGGTCTTGTAGGTCTTCATAGAACTGTTCAACTTCAGCTTCTTCAGCGTTACTGGTCGGGGCATAGATTGGATTACTGTGATATTGAATGGTTTGCCTTGGAAAGGAACAGAGATCATTCTGTAATTTTTGAGATTGCATCCAAGTACTGCATTTCAGACTCTTTTGTTGACCATGATGGCTACTTCATGCTTAGCCTATTTTTTTTTACTTTGAGGGTTTGTACCTTTTTATGATTTTTGTCTTGTTTTTGTTTCTTTCTTTACTGTCATTTTTAAAGTGGGATTTTGTCATGAAACAGAAATAAGCATATATTTCCACATACTTTATTTAAGTAGGAGTCCAGTTATCCTTTTTGTTCTTAACATATATGATTAGTATTTGTATTGTCTAAGAAAAAGAGGGTTTCAACTCTTTTCCCCCCTAAACATTAATTTTGAATGTTTTATTCATAGGATGCCTCATTGATGGACATGAATTCCTTTAGCCCTCTGATGCCGACGTCCCCTTTATCAATGATAAACCAAGTCAAGTTTGAAGATGAGCCAGATTTGAAAGATCTTTTTATTACAGTGGATGAACCTGAAAGCCATGTTACTACAATTGAAACGTTTATTACTTATAGGATTATTACTAAGGTAAGTATTTAATGAACATTTTCTTGACTACAATTGCTTCTTTGAACTTTTGGAACTACTTTTTGTTCACTTTGATATTCACGTTAGAGAATTTTAGCAGAATTAAGTGCTGGTCTTTCAGCCATTTTGAATAAGACATTGCATCTTATCTATCCTTCACTTGTCCTATATGAATTTAGATTAACTTGAGTACCAGTCACTTGTATTTTAGCCATTGTGCTTCTTAAAATAAGAACATTTTAATGTTTTAGTTTAAAGATGATAAACATATCTGGGAAAGAAGTTTCGCTAATAGAGAAAACAACTGGTTCAAAACTTAATGCAGTATTCTGTATTCACATTTCTTCTGAAGATTACAAAAATGTTTTTTCATTTGTTTTCCAAATAAGAGCACATGGTGGGATTTCCCTGGTGGTCCAGTGGTTAAGAAACCACCTTCCAGTGCAGAGGGACATGGGTTCAATCCCTGGTCAGGGAACTAGGATCCCACATGTGGTGGGGGCACCTAGGCCCATGCTCTGCAACTAGAGAGCCGGTGCACCACAGCAAAGACCCAGCAAGGTCAAAAAAAAAAAAAGCAAATGGTTATTTTATCTCTTTATCTTCTGTATGAGATGCTTTTAGTTGTTTAGTGATGCAAAGGCAGAACAGATCTGGAATCCAAGTCTCCTTAATCCTCAGACAAGGCTCTGTAAAATGACGGCTTACACTAACAAAAGAGCCAAATAGTATAATCCTTTTTACGATGATAATCTTTGTGTAACAGCAGCCTTTAAGAATTCTGTTCATAACATTTTGTTTGTGAAATCTCACTCTCTGGAAGTGCATCCCTTTTGTAGCTGAAAATCTTTTGGACTCTCCACATACAAGCACTTCCTTCAGTACGGCCTGCTAATTATGTTGCACTAAGATCTGTGTATCTCAGCTCTTCACTCAGATTCTTAAAATCCTCCCTTGGCTCCTCATTTCCTACAGAACAAGGTGCAGACTCCTTTGTATGACATTCAGAGCCCCTCTCAGTCTGGAGCCAGCCTACTGTACACGACTTGCCTCTTACTGCCTACTTTTAATACTCCTGCTCTTCACTCGCATAGAACTGCCTCTTTTATCTGAATATTCTAGGGTATTTCTTGCTCTCATAACTTTGCATATGCTGCTTCTTCTGTCTGGTGTGCCCTTCCCACTTTCAGACAGAAAACTACTGTTTATTTTTCAAGATGCAATTCGAAACGATGCTCACCTCCTCTGCTCCCACAAGCTAAAAATCCTCTTTCTACTGTTTGCTCACACTGTTCTAACTGAACTCCTAAAGAAAATGAGATATGACAGTGCAGCAAAGAAATTAAAAGCCTATGCTTAATCCTTCTAAGCCTCAGGTTATTTTTTAATCTTTAAAACTGAACTGAAAATAGGACCTGGTTTTGTACAGTTGCTGTAAGAATTAATTTAGGATGGGTAATCAATGTAAAACACTTACCAGGGTGCCTGACATATGATAAGTATTCAGTATCTGCTACCTACCTGTGTGTGTGTCAGTAACTACGTGTGTTTTTTATTTATTCCCACTGAGTCTGTGAGCTTCTAAAGGTAGGTAATTGTATCTTAAATTATCCATAATTCTGAACACAATCCTTGGGATATAGCTCCTAAGTCATTTAACCTTTCGGTGAGTGGGTGAGTGAAGAAGTTTATAGTGTCAGAGTCCTGTCAAAGGCTGCAGAGCAAAACAGCATGAAGTAGAATCTTTGTTGTTCCCTTTCCTTGCTATTTAATTAACCTCTGTGTGCTTGGTTTCCTCATTTGTAAATAAGATAATAATACTAACCTAATAGGATCTTTGTGAATATTCCGTGTGTTAATACAGACACACTGCTAAGAACAGAACCATATTTCTCCTGTTACTGCTATTATAATCATAATCATCCATTTTCATTATCCTTTCCAGCAAAGATTTTGTGACTGAATTATTTTCCCCTCATTTATTTCTTTCAGTAAGACACTTTATAAGCCATCCTATGGATTTCATTCTGATCATAGACACACAACTCTTATGAGTTATCTGTATTGCATCATGCTTTAAATGTGCTGCTGTTATAGTAATAATAGTAGTAGTGATAGTGATAATATTATAGTGTGTTAAACTAACTTTTATTGTGGGACTATTTTGTGCCAGGCAGTGTTCTAACCACTTGATACATAATAATATTAACTCATTTGAAGCTTATAGCAATCCTAGATCTTGTGATTTACCCCCATTTTGTGGGTGAGGACACTGAAACTTAAAACTTGCCAAAGGTTACACAACATAGTCATTAGCTGAGCTTTCAATCTAGACAGTTTATTTTTACACTATATAGAGAGCTTCCCTGGTGGCTCAACAGTAAAGAATCCGACTGTAGTGCAGAAAATGCAGGCTCAGTCCCTGGGGCAGGAAGATCCCCTGAAGGGGGAAATGGCAACCCACTCCAGTATTCTTGCCTGGGAAATCCCGTGGACAGAGGAGCTTGACAGGCTGCAGTCCACAGGGTCGCAAAGAGTCAGACATGACTTAATGACTAAACAACAGTAACAACAAAACTATATATTTTCATTATACTTTTGTGCATCCATACGTGATTGTGGCAGACTATCTTTCAGCTTACCTGTTATAAAGTATGTACCTTTGTTTTATATTTGGCTACTTTTACTGCATCTAGTGGCCACAGGACTGGAAGGGGTCAGTGTTCATTCCAATCCCAAAGAAAGGCAATGCCAAAGAATGCTCAAACTATTGCACAACAGCACTCATCTCACATGCTAGTAAATTAATGCTCAAAATTCTCCAAGCCAGGCTTCAGCAATATGTGAACCGTGAACTTCCAAATGTTCAGGCTGGTTTTAGAAAAGGCAGAGGAACCAGAGATCAAATTGCCAACATCTGCTGGATCATCAAAAAAGCAAGAGAGTTCCAGAAAAACACCTATTTCTGCTGTATTGACTATGCCAAAGCCTTTGACTGTGTGGATCACAGCAAACTGTGGAAAATTCTGAAAGAGATGGGAATACCAGACCACCTGACCTGCCTCTTGAGAAATCTGTATGCAGGTCAGGAAGCAACAGATAGAACTGGACATGGAACAACAGACTGGTTCCAAATAGGAAAAGGAGTATGTCAAGGCTGTATATTGTCACCCTGCTTATTTAACTTCTATGTGGAGTACATCATGAGAAATGCTGGGCTGGAAGAAGCACAAGCGGGAATGAAGATTTCCAGGAGAAATATCAATAACCTCAGATATGCAGATGACACGATCCTTATGGAATAAGGTGAAGAAGAACTAAAGAGCCTCTTGATGAAAGTGAAAGAGGAGAGTGAAAAAGTTGGCTTAAAGTTCAACATTCAGAAAACGAAGATCATGGCATCTGGTCCCATCACTTCACGGCAAATAGATGGGGAAACAATGGAAGCAGTGTCAGACTTTATATTCTTGGGCTCCAAAATTACTGCAGATGGTGACTGCAGCCATGAAATTAAAAGACACTTACTCCGTGAAATAAAAACTATGACCAACCTAGACAGCATATTAAAAAGCAGAGACATTACTTTGTCAACAGAGGTCCATCTAGTCAAGGCTATGGTTTTTCCAGTGGTCATGTATGGATGTGAGAGTTGGACTGTAAAGAAAGCTGAGCACTGAAGAATTGATGCTTTTGAATTGTGGTGTTGGAGAAGACTCTTGAGAGTCCCTTGGACTGCAAGGCGATCCAACCAGTCCATCCTCAAGGAGATCAGTCCTGAGGGTTCATTGGAAGGACTGATGTTGAAGCTGAAACTCCAATACTTTGGTCACCTGATGAGAAGAGCTGACTCATCTGAAAAGACCCTGATGCTGGGAAAGATTGAAGGTGGGAGGAGAAGGGGACTACAGAGGATGAGATGGCTGGATGGCATCACCAACTCAATGGACATGAGTTTGTGTAAACTCCGAGAGTGGCTGATGGACAGGGGGGCCTGGCGTGCTGCAGTTCATGGGGTCGCAAAGAGTTGGACACGATTGAGCGACTGAACTGAACTGAACTGAGTATATAAACCGTACCTATATATATTAAAATATGTATTACAGATACAAAAATATAAACTTTTAGTAGATGTATATCACATTAGCAAACACAGTCTTTTCTTTGTTATTACTTAGTATCATTTATTTACTGATATATTTAATAAAGTTCTATTGAGTGCCAGTATGTTCAGGCACCATGTTGTATGTTGAGACTATGCCAGCGATTGAGACAGACCCTCTGCCTTCATGGAGTTTTCAGTATGGGGGCGCGGGGTGTTGATGATGGATATTAAACAATTGTATGTCTTATTG